>NW_019173726.1:0-214572 GCF_001646965.1 Fonsecaea nubica
CGTCTTGTTTTTTCTCTGTTTGTTTTTTTTATCTTGCGGTGTCGTCTGTGATGGCTCGCTTGTGGTGTGGGTGGGACGTTGTGGGGTGTAGGAGTGAGGTGGGCGGCGTAGGCCGGCGTTGATAGAGAGGAGGTGGGTTCTGACTTTGTGGGGGCGTAAATGGTGGGTGTTGTGGTGATGTGTGTGTGGTTGGGTGTGTGGGTGGGTGGGTGGGTGTGGGTTTGTGTGTGTGTGTGTGTGTGTGTGTGTGTGTGTGTGTAGACTGGGAATAATTTGATTCTACCAATTGCTCTATTGTATCATTGTGTCTAGCAGCTTACAACAGCGGATGCAACCTGCGATCCGCCGGTAACGGGATATCAATGTTCGTCGTTAAGTCGTCATGTTTCCGTGTTGCTCCATTCGCCCAGCTCCCACTGCTCCCTCAACCCCCTGCTGCTCACCTCCAGCAAACCCAGCCGTTTCGCTGTCACATCTCAACGCTAGCCTCTCCAGTGTCCAGGCGTGTCCCTCTTGATCCCACCTCGAGATGATAAGTCTGACCGTATTGAATGCATGACTCTCTCCAAAGGCCCCAAAAGCCAAGCGATCGATTTGTGTTGTTCTCCTAGCCTCTGACTTCCATTCGAGGTAGAAGTGAGGGAGTTGATGGTTCGTACATATATTCAAGTTTCGAGGGCAACGGTGCTAATTCGAGCTGTCATGCCCCCAGTCTTCTGGTATGTCTGATTCTTTGCTGGTGATGCCTGCATCCAAGAGAGTCATGCTCCCATGTTGGTGTCAGGACGACTTGTCCTTAAATGGGCCAACCTTTGCCCACCAAAGTAGCACAAGGACAATGGCCACGATGGCCAGTATGAAGCTAATGGCGATGAAGCAGCCTATCATTCGGGTGCGACGTTGTTTCTTCCGATTTCGCTCAAGCCATGTATCTCTGTGAAAGGTCGTTAGTCCGTTCACCTCTCCAAAACCTCCGTGCTATCTGCCGCTAACGTACGTATGCTTCAAAGGCGCAGTAGAAGACGCAGTTGAATTTGACCTGGTATCTGAAATGGTTCCCTTCTCTTCATCCAAATGTACTGCCATTGAAAACCGCCGCCAGAATGCTGGATCTCGAACACCTGCCGCCATGATGCTTGACGATTCAGTGATAAAGCAGGTGTGCGTGTCTAACGACGAGTTTCGGCGATTGCGCCCGAGCAATATTCCAAAGGGTTTCTAATGTCGGAAGACCGGCGAGCAGAGATTGAAGGATAGCTGCAGAACGTTTCGAGATAGAGCGACACAACCAAGAGGCACAAAAGGTGGTACAAAATGAGTGGACGATACTGAGGCACAAAGGAGTGAAGTGCCACAGACCTGAACGACGACGAACCGGCAAAGAGAATTAAGGACACGGTAGGAAACAACAGATGGTGCAGGAGCCGCCTTGATCACATTCTGGAGAAGCAAGAAGGATTCAACAAGGCTGGAAGGAACAAAACTTGCGCGGAATATGGCAGATGGAGCTGACAGTCGTCGCCAGAAAGCTCCGCAATCCAGGTTCAATGTATCTTCCCCGTTCCAAGGACGGTGAGGTTCCACAAGAATTTGCCCTTTTAATAAAGCATCGCTGTTTGTTGTTTGCCCACCTTGTCTTTTTTTCCTCTCTCTGAGATTCGTCCAACAAATTCGCACAATTTGGTTTGTTTAATCAAAAACCCTGGTCGTGGCGCGTGGCCATGTGGCATCTTTATACACCTTTGGTCAGGCTTTCCCTGTGCAGCAAACGGTTGGCGTCATGGACGAGGGTACAAGGGTGCGCCAATCAGTGTGATCGAGCGCCCAGAGATGGTTCGAGGGGCCAATTTCGCGCCAGATCGAGGTGATTACGAGGAGCCACTGGGAGTCCAAGGCGGGACTATTGATTGGGCTGAAGGGGAATGGCAGTTGAGAAAGCAGAAACGACAATGGTTTGGGGACAAGAAGGAATGGTGATGGATGGCGGTGGGTTGTGGAGATGATGGGAGATTAAAAGGAAGTTGGACGTCGGTTCTTCATTGGTTGGGAGCTTGGAACCGCAGGCGCCTCATTAAATCCTGGCTGCGAAACGCGAAGCCCAGACGCGCCAACGTCGTTATCACCACCAGCCAAACGTCAGAGGTCGCAGCATTAGTCTGGGTTCGAGGTACAGACAGAAGTCCGGTGCTACTCGGTACTCGTATCTTGCTTCAGAGTCTTATCTGGCCGTCTAGCGAACTCAGTACCCGTCTTTAAAGCGCCGATACTCCACATGAAATCCCAGATGATACTTGAGAACTCATCAAAAGTTGACAATCCCGTCCCCGTTGCGAATGCACTCCGCAAGCCGTAAAGTCTAAAGTGAAGATGGACGCGCCGATCCTAAACACAGCAGCTACTAGATAGCTGGAAGCCCTCCCGACGACCAGCCTATACCCGAACAATGGAGAGATAGCCGTGCAGAAGTCAAGAGATATGGGATGTAGATCTCGCCTTGTGCGTTGCCTATCGATGATTGCTACACCACTGGTCAACAGCGTCCAACGCCTCTTCGTGAGAGAGCAAATTGAGTCTCCTTGTTACACTCAGACTATATCATTGTGTTTGCGCAAGACCTGCCAGAATATCAATGGCTCGACGACAATTTATAATTAGAGGTTAAAGGCATGATGTTTCCTGACCATGGCTGTGGAGTTCTACAACTATCCTTGTAAGGCTAATCTGCATGTCAAGCATGAATCGTCTTGATATAGCAGATCCCAGTGGCAGAAACCTTCACTTCGGTTCGCTCCTTCTGACGAACGACTTCCCACCAAGGCCAACCAGTTCGTCGCAGCTATCGAAATCTGCTCGGTTACTTTTTCTTCTTTGCCGGCGGATTGGTCTCAATTCCCTGGTACGACACGGACCCGGGCAATTTCTCCCAGGGCGCAAAGACATTCTTGATGCTCTTCTTATCGAGCACTTTCCTCAGCTCAGGGAAATGTCTGCCGAGGACATCTTTCATACCAGTATCCTGCACCCACTTCAAACCTTCCTTGGTATACGTCGCAGCATTCCATTGGCCCGCAATGAAGCGATCGCTCTTCAGTCGGCGCGACGCCATGAGGATGAAGATGCGGAATGCAGTGTCGCTAAATCCGAAGCCCGCCGGCACAGGCTCGCTATGCGACCCCACCAGCGTGTCCACCAGCTCGATGTCACCGCCATACGCGTCTGAGAGTGCTGCGGCCAATTCTTTGTTGCCTCCAGTCAGCTGCTCAAAGGTCTTGGCTGGTGGCATGTGCAGCAGTCGCCGGAATTGGTTGTATCGTGGTACCCCGCGCTCACGGTCTCGAAGGATATCCACGGTACCCATGTCTCGATGCAGCCCGTCAGGCGTGGTCAGATTGCGGAGGAAGTCTGGATAGTTCGAGTTCGTGATTGCGCCAGGATAGTTGATACCGAACGAGTAGAAGGCGTCAGCAAAGGTGATTTCACCATCGAGCGGTTTCTGCGCGTCGCGGAAGAGCATGTCCTCGACACGTTTGCAACTTTTGAGTTCGCCGTCACGAGCATTGAAGAAGGCAATTGTGTCTGGGATGAGAGAGTGCATACGATAAACCGAGACGAACTCCTCGGTGAGGGAATACGGTACACCGAAGTGATCGACTCCGGAGCCTGGGATGCCGCTGATGACTTCACTTGTCTTTGAAATACGACCCAGCTTCTTCGTCAAGGTCTCGCCGACAAGGCCCCACCAATTCGCATTCATGGCGATCTTGAGCGTCGGGTGAGCGAGAATGGCCGGAGTCCATTCCACAGTGTGTATCTTGGCCATCAACGCACAGTTGACGAGACGAGCCTTGTCAAAGATCTGGTCGCCAGTCCAATCGGGGTAGTTTCGCCTCAGCATGTCGCAGATGGAATTGTGTTCCAGCGCGAAAAGAGTGTGCAACATCTCCATGCCGATCCACCAGTTGTTGTTGAACCCCGTCAGCGGGTTGTTCTCGGCATCACGCGGCAGGAACTGTGCTCGGCAATCCTTGGTGAGTAACAGCTTGCCGTCGCTGTGTTTGTTTCGCAGTGTTTCTGTCACGGCCTCACTCGAGCCGTAGATCTGCGAACTGTCCCACCACGCGGTATTGACATTCTTGTACCCTGGGCACCTGCGGTCGGTCTCACTGAGAATCTGATCTGGTTCCGTCTGTGGCAGTTCCATCTTGCCATGGGGCCACTCGTCTCCATGAGGCAGGGGGATATCATAGCTGTTCTCGCTCTGTATTTGTATATGTCAGCATTGCCTCCCTCTTCTAAGATCTTTTGCCACCTACACTTTCATGGAAGAACCAGTCGTGGGTTTGAAATTGGATCCACGCAGCAGCGAGCAAGTTCAATGACGTAGCTGGAATAAAGGACTTTCGTGCCATGAAGCGTTCACTTAACTATTATGGCGCGACAAACATGTTAGCATGGTACCCCTGACGAGAAAGAAGGCCCCATATGCCGTAAATGTGCTGATTCGGCTGGTTCACTCGGTATGAGACAACTCACCATCCTCGGGTTTGGATTCCAAAGATCCTCATCGTAAGGTTTTGGGCAAAAAGCTCTGGGAAAATTGCGCCCCAATCGCATACCAGCGCATCCCATGAGTGGCATTTCAGTTGAGTTGAACTTGCCCTCCGAGTTGCGGGCAGTTTCGAATCGCTTGTCGGTCATGGGGACGGTGGATTGAGTGCCTTGGGCAGTTCCAGAAGGGTAGGCATCATGTAAATTGTACTGGCGAAGCTCGACACGCAAAGCGTCCAAGTTGAGCGCACCGACCAAGCTGGGGAGCTTGTGCCATGGGACGATTTTGTTGACAAGGTGAAAGATGCCCACAAGCAACCGGTCAGTGAAGCTGGCCTTGTAGCTGGGTCTCACAGCTTCGTCCATGTTGGCGAGGGCTGTTGATGGTATTCGAAGGAGAAGGATGGGTAAGGCGTTGCACCGGACGGAGGATGATCTGAGTATGTAAGAAGGGATGAAAGATACCAGAGTCGACGAGTGGAAGTGACGCTGCGCCTGCTCTGGGCTTCAGCTGCTCACTCCTGCATGTGCCCATCCCCATCCCCATCCCCATCAACCCTGTTACACAGCGAAAGCCAGCCACGCTCTTTCCTCAAAGACGCCTTGTTGGGGTTGACCGGCTGCCTGAAGCTGCGACTTGCCTTGCAGGCCGTTCATGTTGGGAAGGGGTTGATGTACCACCTGGCGTGGTGACCAGATATTTGCCAAGCCGCGACAGACAAGTTACAATATTGACTGGTTCGGTTGCGCAGCCAGGCCTTCAGCTCGCATGCAAATCCCTCTCAGCTTATCCAGCTACAACACGAGAGTTGGTCAGGGTCCGGTTCTTCTTGGTTCTTGTGACCCTGATCCTCAGCTTGTGTAACCAACACGTCGAATCGCAGCACATGCCAGCCTGGACGTTGACATGTGCGTGGAGGAGCAATATCAATTCATCTGATCATCCTTGGGTGTTAGCCTTCCATCATCCTTTGAGTCGACAGTATCCAAACACACCTGAAGCCCCAGAGTAATCTGCATCACTACCGCAATCGCCAGTATGCACTTGACCCTTACCAACATTGCGAAGACCGCGTTCACGGGAGGCTACCGCGACAAGTCCACAGCAACATCCCACCACGACGAAGAAGATCACAGATACATTCGCGGCGACATCGAAGCTCGTGGTCCGTGTCCCGGGTTGAATGCATTGGCGAACCAGGGGTATCTGTAAGTAGTATTGTCCGGCTTCGTCCCCCTGAAGATGTCCTGTGTTGATTCTGGTGTAGTCCACGAGACGGCAAAAACCTCACCATTCCTCAAGTCCAACATGCACTGGAGACCGCCTTGCACATGTCACCACTTGCCGCCGCTTCCCTGTGCAGCAGTCTTCCTCCTCTGTTGCGTAAGGACGGCACATTCGACCTGGTTGACACACGGCGCCACAATGTCATCGAGCACGACTCATCCTTCACCCGGCTTGATTTCCACCAGGGCGACAACTACACTTTTCAGCCAGATATGCTGCAGGCCATGATCAACGATGCGGATGGCGGGCCCGTCACTCTGCGATCATTGGCGAAGACATTCATCCGTCGGGACAAGGAGAGTCGGGCAGCAGGAGCACCACGGCTGCCCTTTGATCTCTGGTTTGTGCGAGTGTTGCAGGCAGTTGGGGTGATGAACACGGCTCAGACTGGTGGGATCTTGACCAAGGAAGTATTGCATGCTGTTTTCGCCGAGGAGAGGTTCCCGGAAATCATCCTCGAGAACCCGACACCGAGGACTGTCTTGACATTGCTTGGGAATGCCTTGGGGATGATGCGATATGTCATCTTCGGGCCTTAGGACGAATAGAAGCAGTCGAAGCACCTCTTGAGTATTATTACCGCCACATCAAGGTTGCGAAGCTCGATTATAGTTTTTTTCGAATTCTGCAAGGCTCTAATCTGCCCAAATGCTCCCCAGTACAACTGTCCGATATATTGCCGATAATCCTGCATGCCCTGTTTGCCTGTTCAATCATTCAGTCTTTCACCTGTCTTCAAATAACAGGAGTTTGTTTTCAGCCCAGCGCTACCTCCCTTAGACCTGATGCAATTACTTCAAATCTCAGTCTCGCGGGAGAATTTACTACTCCGGAGCCTGACCGTTTGTTCCAGTCTCTCTCGGCTGTTCACCGGCGGCAACCTCCTCGATGGCTTCGCGGAGGATACCCAGGCCCTTTGCCATGTCTGCCTCGGAAATGTTCAGCGGCGGGATGAACCGCAAGGTGTCGTAGATGGAGGTGGTGAGGATCAGCATGCCCTTGTCCATGCACCTGGCCTGGACCTTGGAGGCGAGGCCCTTGCCGGACACGAACTCGATCGCCTGCATCAGCCCGAGCCCGCGCACGTCGTGGATCATGTGGCCAAAGTCGGCTTTGGCCTGGCGCAGCATGTCGGCCATTTCCTTGCCGCGCACGTTGACATTCTCCAAAATCTTCTCCTCCTGGAAGGCCTTGGCCACGGCGACCCCGGCCGCGCACGACACCGCGTTGCCCGCATATGTCCCGCCCATGGAGCCGGGCTTCTGCGTGTCCATTAGCTCCTTTCGTGACACGATCCCGGACAGCGGAAAGCCGTTTGCGATGCCCTTGGCCATGACCAAGATGTCGGGTCGGACGCCCCAGTGCTCGATGGCGAACATCTTGCCGGTCCGACCAAAGCCAGATTGCACTTCATCTGTGACAAGGAGGATGTTGTTCTTGTCACAAATCTCCCGGACCCGTGCGAGGTATCCTGGCGGAGGGGGAACGTATCCGCCTTCTCCGAGAACGGGCTCGATGAAGATGGCTGCGGTATCTGACGGGGCTGATTCCCTCTTGAGGAGGAGCTCCAGCTGAGTCACAGGATCCATGCAGCAGTTGTCGAAGCCATGTTTGCCGGTATGTTGAGCAATGGAACACTGCGCACAGTAAGGGAACGGCACCGAAAACACTCCTGGCATAAGTGGTCCATAATTCTCGGAATAAATGGTCTTTGACCGCGTCATTGCCATGGTCCCGAAGGTGCGGCCATGGTAAGAGCCCTGCATGACAATGATGTTCTGCTTCTTGGTGGCATGGCGAGCCAGCTTGACGGCCGCCTCCACGGCTTCCGAACCCGAGTTCCAGAAAAAGAACGTGTCGAGGGATTTGTGCGGCATCAGCGGCAATAGCGACTCGATGAGCTCGAGATAGGGTTTTTGGAACGCAATATTGACCTGAGCATGGACGATTTTGGCGGCCTGAGCTTGAACGGCCTTGGTGACGGCGGGATGGCAATGGCCCAGATTGGCCACGCCAATCCCGCAAGTGAAGTCGAGCATCCTCTTCCCCGACGCCATGGTCACATAGCTCCCCGAGCCGCTTTCGATGACTTCTGTGGAGAGACGTCCAATTCCTTTGGCCACATGGCGAATGCCAAACTCGGCGAGCTTGGGAGCGCTCATGGTGGTCGATGCTTGTGGGTGGATGGGTCTCCGGATGCAGTGTTGGCTCCTCGAGTAGCAAATAAGAAGTCAACGCAGTGACCCAAGAAGACAAGGATAATCTCTAGGTAACCCGGCTGCCCAGATCTCGAGTATTAGAGGCTTGGAAACGGACAGGGAAAAAAATGAAGCCGCTGGCGGTTGCAGTATTTTGGCCTGGATGTTGATTACGTTTAACCTTTACGTCATTGGCCAGCAGCGGACAAGAGCGGATAAGTGACGTTCGGGTTCTTTGATTTTCCGGCTCCGGGATACAAAATGTCAAACAAGCTTCGAGTTCCGTAGCACAAGCAATTGCGGGAGATAGTCGTCAAAGCTAATACTCAAGTTGCCATACTCTACAGCATACTACTACAGGACACTAGTATCTCAGTAGCTCGGGCCTCAGCTGTCTAGTTGTCGTACCCAGCCCAAAAAAGCTACGAGCCCTGCCTGTCCTCTAGCATTCTAACAACCAGGGAGCTTAAACAGCAAACCCCCCTACAGGAGCAGAGGTCTGAGCCCTGTATACACCTGCTCTGCTCATATCTTGATGTTCTCCTCTGGTTTTGTGTGCTCGACGGTTGCCTCAACCTTCTCAGTCATCAACTCTTTCACGCCCTTGAGGAACCAAACACCGACCAAGGCAAGGACAACAAAGGGGATGATGCTGGCCCAGGCAAGTCTATACGCGTGAGCATACGCCCAGTGGCTGGCATCCAGCGTCTTAGCCTGAATGGTCTCATTCATTCCTGGGACTGTGGACAGGCCAGTCCCGGCAGTCAGAGCTGTTATGAGGGCAGGCACAGATGACTCGGGTAACCCGGCTGCGACTGCGGCATTGCCGACCTTGGTGGGATAGGATTTAAGCTTGCCGTTGATGATGGCATCAAGAACTGCCGAGCCGAATGCTCCTCCGATAGCGCGGGCAGAGAAACCCAGACCAGTTGCAGTGGAGAGGAAGGCGTGAGGAGCGGTGAATTGAATCAATGCCACAATCAGGGTCAAAGGACCGGACTGCCCAAGGCCGGACAGAACATTGAACCCAATTTGAGCATTATTCATGCTAGGTGTGATAACGGCATAGCAGATGCAGCTGGTAATCACAGTCCATTAGTGTGGTGCTTGGCGAATGACCTGCAAGCACTTACACGACGAGGAATATAATGAAAGTCGCAATCAATGGAGACTTCAAATCCTTGTACTTGGTAGCGTACAGCCTGCGTATCTCGTTAGCAGCTGCAACTGCTAGAAGTGCCGCACACTCACGTTAGAGGGATGGACGCGAACAAAGTCACAAGATTGTAAGATAGCTGTCGGATGGAGATTTTCCATGCATTGGTCTGGAAACCGAGATTGAGCACGATTTGAGGTGTCACGCTGTTGACGGCGCTGTAGAAAATCCACCCCTCGACTGCGAAAGCAAATACCGAGAGGGCGAAATTTGGTGACCCCTTGAAGAAGACGTGGGCGACAATTCCATCGGTCCGGCCTTTCCATTCTGTATTTCAACGTTAGCGAGTGTGATGGCAAGAAGACGCCTGTTCTGCGGTGGTACAAACCATAAATACAGAAGATAGCCAAAAATCCGAGTCCAATGCCTAGAGGAGCAGCAACATGGACATCTGACCAGGCGTAGGCACCTCCTGCCCAGTCCAATGCCAGTAAAAGCAGTGTACAAGCCACGATGAACACGAATGATCCAATGGGGTCGATAGCCCAAATGTATTGTTTCAATGACATCTTAGGGTAGTCGGACCGTCGAGTGGGATGGTAGAAAAGGACGAGCCCGAGAAAAGTAGCGGCGTGGAAGGCGGCTTGCATCCAGAAGATGTCTCGCCAGCCTGATGGACTTTGGTTTGTGACACCACCTGATCCCAGACCACCGATCCTGTAGAAGTTCGGTCAGCAAGTGGTGATACATCTTAATGAGTCGGGCGTAGCGTACAGTCCACCCACTGCACCTCCGAGAAAGGCGAAACCATTGGCGAGGGCTCTGTATTTGAGAGGCAGGACCTCGCTGGGAATGGCTTGGACAATGGCAATCGTGCTCAAAGTCACACCAATGAGGATACCCCCTCCAATGAGCATGGACATTGAGGTTGCTTTGGCTGATATGACCGCACCCGCGAAGGCAATGAGTGGCGGGATTGAAGCGAGCCATTTTCGATCCAGGACATCGCTTAGACGACCGACGATGGGAGACAGCACGCTCTGCATGAGCAACGGCCCCTCTGTGATTCTCAAAGTCAGCAACCGGGAGCGGTAGTCAAAGCTATCCTCTTGTCACTCACGAATGATCCAGCCTGCAATTGGTGCATCGCCCAAATCTCGAATGATGAAGGCAATCACAGATCCAGCAGCCACGACGACGAAAACCTGAGCCATAATGGCAAAACAGGTGACAAAAACGACGAGCCATGATCGCCAACTCAGGTTGACGTGCTCAGCCTCGTTGAGCTCTTGGATATGTTGCATGGGAGCCTCGAACTCTGCGGCCCGCTGTCTCTCAATCTCTTGAATTTGCGTGGCATTTTCGATGTTTTCGGTCGTCTGTGAGACGTCCTTCTCAGCCACCATCTTGTTGAGTTTGAGTATCCTCGGAACTAAAGGTGAAGAGCGACAGAAAGGGAGGCAGAGAGCGAAGTTGGTCAGGGGAACTTTTGACTGGAAGCCTTCTCCAGGGAGTTATAGGCTGTCCACGGACCGGTACGTATCATGTTCGACTTCTTTGTCCACGTTCTGGCCACCATTTTTGCCCCGGCAGTTGGTCTAGAGGCGTTCACCGGGCACACTCCGTTGAGCTCCTCCACAACAAGCAGCAAATTTCAGGCATGCGGTGGCTGAGGATGGGGCAGGATAGTCAATCTTGGGGTACAAGCTAACTGTCAATCGTCCGCCTAAGTCTTGATGATGCATACTTTGGGGGGTATTTTCCGGGACTGCGTCTGACCCGCACGTGGCGATGATTCGGCGTATTCTGGGCGTAATTGTACGAGGAGGTGTTTGGGGGCACGCGGTGCAAGCAGTGGGTAAAAGCCAGGATGGAAATGGAGGTGGATGGTGGAATTGTGGCATCTTGCGGAGAAGCTGGAGCTGCTTGTGGGGTCCAATATGTCGACGATGTCCTGTTTTGACAAGTGTCAGTCGCCTGCGCACAGCTCACCGGCTTTTTGGATACCCGAAGGATTTAGCCACAGCTCTGAGGTGTTCGGAGCTGCGCTGGTTCTCCGTGCTATGATTGAAGCCACACTTCAGTGGTCGAAAGGGATCCCTTATCAGGGCATCCTTCAGGTGGGCTGCATGACTAAGTCAAGATGTCTGACAACACATCTGTCTTGCTGTTGCTCGTGAAATGGTGGATGGGTAGAGCTTCGAGATATGGGACAGTATATGCGACGAGAGTGTGGTGATAAGCCAGCTCTCTCTCCAACGCTACAAAGCTGCGCGACAACTCCAGACACTACATTCGCCATCAACGCCTTCAATGAATGAAATCTACGCTTGCATTAATTTCTCTTCACTGTCTAGTGAAGGTCTGAACAATAAGTACCATCACAACATCGACGGTGAGAAAGACAGCACAACTGAGTGCTTCATTTGCGTGTCTTCACTCTTCGCTTGACTTGCATGTCTTCGGTATTGACTTCACTGTCATGGATCCTTTATGCACTCATGGTGATTTTCTTGCTCGACATAGTCACAGGCAAGTGACGCATCTTCTCACGGTAACTGTCCTCAAATTCACTCTGAAGACTCAACAATATCTAATGCACTCACAGAATTCGCTCGTTGATTGTTACATCCACGAGTCTGTCACTACTACGCTTTTATAAATTCCTCTTCAATATTTTCTTTCTTTCTTTTTTTCTTCCTCGCTTGACAATTGCTTCGTGGCCTGGTAAAACGTCAATCCACACCATCATGGATGCACCAGACCTCACACAGAAGGTCAAACCAGAAGCACCAAGATCCAAACCAGGCTTCCCTCGGATGGGAGGTTTTCGCGCCACAGTCGCGTCAACAGTCGCGTCCACAGGGAGTCCTCTGCAGAATGATCTGGACCGGGACATGGAGATTCGGGACGTTGAACATGGAAAAAATGATACAGACTACCCTGTACTCAATCCTGTGAATGTGCGAAAGACACCAAACGCTTCAGCTCGAAAGCACGAATCGGAAGACAGCAGTGTCGCGGAAGGAGACAAGCATCAATCTGGAATTTCTAACGGCCCACCGAACAAAGGGAGGGTCATCAACAAAACACCTCGATTCAACAAAATCTCCAAACCAACGGGTGAAGAAATCAAAGAGTTGTCTCAGTCAAGTATGTCTTTGATCCATGTCCGTCAACGCTCTCCTTGGGTTTGATATTGTTCCCTACCGACTGCTACTGACACCAACCTTCTCAAGGAAGCGCCGTAGATTGGCGAAACCGCAAAGAAGTCGAAGAAGCTTACAGAAAGAAAGTCTGCGCAATGATTGACGATGACATCCTGGACCAAGTCAACGCAGAAGGAGGCATCACCCCGATCGGAAGAATGTACAAGGCTGTCTGCTGGATGCTGAAGCGACAAAATGGTGACAATGCGCATGTTACCCAGAAGGCAGGTCAAGAGGACATCACAACCTTGAGGGCTGAAAATAAAGCAATGAGGAAGGCGATCGATAGATCTATGCAACTGCTGGATTCTGCATGAGCCAAGGATTCTTATCTGTCGCGAAAGATCTTCTGGTTGACTTTGTGCTGGACTGGCTTTGTTACGGAAAGAGACTGTGCCGGCACAACGAGACTGCGCATTCGGGGCTCACGCCTCACACCCTGTGAGCGAGGTTCTAAGATGTTGAACATGGTGATCCACAAGCTCCAGAACATGAGGTAGCAAGATACTGAAATGCGCTATTCTATCCTCCCACCCAGGTATAGAGTCTATGTCTCAAAAGTACAACCGCGTTACCCCGACCACTGTGATTCTAACCCTCGGTGCCTCTATAACTTGGCCTGCTTCGGGCTCGGGAAGACTGCTTTATCGTGCACACACGTAACACAGAGCTTGTCGTTTACGTAGATCTTGCCCACAATGTTTGCCGTGTTCCTCCCAGCCGCTTGAACCTCACAGTCCACAATCGCCTTGCTGCCCATCGGGACTGGCCGCAAATAGCTCATAGTGATCGTCCTGCTGACATGTCCACCATCTAGGAACCCCGGGCGCGCGATCGTCAGGAGCGCCGTACTCGTCAGATTATCCAGCAGCGTCGCCGAAGCGCCACCGTGCAAGTTGCCAGATTTGTTGCACAACTCCGACCCGACATCCAGGCTCCATTTCACAAAGTTGGGTTGCGCATCGAGAAGTTCCAGGTTGGCGTTTCGAAGCGAGTGCGTGTCAAAACCGAAGTATTCTGGGTCGTCAAGGACTTCTTTTTCGAGACGAAGGACCCGGTCGCGGAGCGGTAGAGCGAGGAAGTCCGCGACCTGGAAGACTTTGATGTGGTGGCTTACTTTGCTGGCTTCTGACATGATGGCAAGTGGAAAACAAAATTACTGGAGACTTGAATGCTGTTGATTTTGGTTGGCTGCTCAATTCTCGGACAAAGTAGTTGTAGTTATATCAATTTCGTTTCTGTATTTCTTGGACTTGGAGGTGGAATACAAATCGGAGTGTTCGAAGCTGAAAGAGCTAGTCCTTGAAGACTATCTATAAGACTTCTATGAGGCAGTCAGCCGCAAAAGAAATGGACGTCAGCGAGGATGTTGGTCACGGTTGAGTGTAGAAAATGGGAATTTGATGAGATTGTCCTCAGTTGCCGAGGCACGCGAGGTTCACTACTTTTAGCTTCAGCACGTGGTGATAACGATAAAGAGAGGCAAGCCGCCAATTCGAGCATCGCCGACGCAGTCAGCCTCCCTTCTGTCACCCCGCTCTAAGTAACGAGTTAAACAGCCATTGGCCCTAGGGGATGCATGATTACAGTGCTAACTGGTCCATTCCCCAAACGTTTGATCGCCAACCGACTGACTATCACGGCAATGTATGAAGATGCTAGACGCGCGCTTTGGACCCCGGACGTATGCAACCTAAGGATAGTGAGGCTGATGCGCATTCCAGTCCCCATCACGGACAACACGAGTATTAAAGCCAACGTTGCCTATTCTCCATCTCCACTCCGTGGGATCCATCTCGTTTCAGCTTCTCAGCCGAACATTACACTTCTCTAGACCCCTCTTCTTGAATATGGTGTTGTTGGAAGGGTGGTACCATTGTCAAGACGATGGAAGAGGACGAAAATGTCGATAACGCTACCTCTGCCGAGAACAACAAACAATCCAGACGGGAGCGGCTAAAGGGAGCCCTCTCCCGCACCAAGAGCAAGTTCAAGAAGCACACAAGTGACACAAATGAAGAGAGGGATCTTCCGGATGACGTGAACGAGTTTTTGGCTGCAGGCAGGACATCTCTCTCGAGCGGACCACGGCCAGTAGATAGTCTTCCGCATCTTCAACGCACCCCTGCCACCTCGAACCTTGACCAGAGCTCGCCGGTTTCTACCAGACCATCGACGTCTGAATCATTCACGAATCCCTCCGCCCCCCAACGCTCACCGAAGAAGGTCTCTGTCCCAAGAATAGACGTCACAAATTCTCAACGCTGGCCTCGCGCTCAACCCATTGGAACTACCGAACAGGACATCAACGACTTCTTGCGTCCTGAATACCAAGGGCGCAGTCAATCGGTCAGCTCCTTCTCCAATAAGCCGAAGCGCAAGGGACGTGGTAGAGGACTCAGCGTCTCCTTTATCGAAGCCCCCCCTGTCATTATTGGCGAGGGCGGAGACGATGCGCCCACACCTCCAGTTGAGATCTCAAAGGCCAGACAACGAGCCCGATCTGCCTCGCCGATGCCCAACCGCGGGCAATCTCAGTCGCGTGACCACTCGGGAAGTCCTACGAACGGGGCCTACGATCTACGAAATGCTCCCCTCCCTCATCCACCACGTCAGGGAGGTCCACCCCCAGACATCTTGCGGCCTAGGATGCTACAAAGAGTACAGACAGGGAACTTCTCGGGCAGCAGAGGGGCATCTGCGTTGGATAAAGAGTTTGAAATGACACTTCGTCTGGGGTCAAATGCAGTCAACTCTCCGGTCAGCCCGGGAGAATCACCTAATACTCCGGAGCTCCATGCTCCGAAACCAGTACGGGTGATCCACCCGCCACCACCAGTGCTGGAAGAACCCATACAGTCACATATCGTCAAAAAGGAGGTTCAGAGCACAGATCTGCGCAAACAGTTCAGAGAAGGGGATGCCTTACGTATGCATCTCGATACGGAAGCGCCAGATGTCGTCGACAGCATCGCTGGTGATGGGGCAGTTAGGGGTGGGATCCATCCTGATGAGCAGAGGCCTTCCAAATGGATTTGAAAACGATCTCTGTTCGCTTCCAAAGTGCTCTACGTCTATGAAATGAAGATCTAGCTAGATGTCCCGTTGACTGCGGTCAGCGCCTTGAAACCCTGGATCAGGTCATCGAGCAGGTCCTTTTCGTCTTCAATGCCGATGCTGACCCTCAGGAGATCCTTTTCCACCGTTGAATCGGTCATTGTCCTCCATTCAATCAAGCTCTCGATCCCGCCTAAACTGGTCGCGTGATGGAAGAGATGGAGCTTGCTAGGCAATGCCCTTGCGAACTCCTGCGATTTCAAAACGATAGAAAATACCGGGCCATAGCCGTTGGGCATTTGTTTCTTCAGCCAAGTCTTGTAATCCTTGGTTTGCAGACTCGCATGATCCACCTTTTTGACGACGGACTTAATGATCTCCGCGTCAGAGAGAGACAGGCCTGTGCCGACAGTGTGACCCGTCAGAGCGCCGTCAAGGGCATCAACTATCCTTCTCGCCGATTCACTCTGCTTCATGACTCGGAGTTCGAGGGTTCGAATACTCCTTACACCAAGCCAACCTTCCAAACCGCCCATCACGGAGCCCAGATACACTCGATCCTGCAACATCTTGGGTATCCACTCCTTCTGTTTCACAGCCAAGACGCCACACAGTAAATCGGAGTGGCCACCAAAGTACTTTGTCCCTGAATGCATGACGATATCCGCACCGTGCTTGAAGGGATCCTGTAGGGGCGGCGGCGCAAACGTGGAGTCTACGCTGAGGTATGCACCTCGTGAATGCGCAATGTCCGCGTAATGCTGTATATCAAAGGCCAACCCTGTCGGATTGACTGGTGTTTCCAGATGCAAAAGGTCCCCCTCCTGCAAATCTTCAGGTTTGCAGTCCAGCGGCAGGAGCTGCAGCCCAGAAAGCCTCTGGTGGAGTCTCAACACCCCATGGCATCCATGGTATCCTGCGCCAATAGCCACTCTCTTTGGGTTCAGAAACGTGATCAGTGCATTGAATGCAGCGAGCCCAGAAGAATATGTCAAGCAAGGGTTCTTCAGCAGCACACCTAGGATCGTCTCCAAGCGTGATGTACTGGGTGTCGTATGGCGGGAGTAGTTGTGTTCTGTAGGCTCAAAGATAGGTTCCGATCTTTCATGATATGGGCGCAGTTGCGCAGGGTCCTTGTCATAACGAAAGGTCGTGGAGACGTGAATAGGAGGGGCGACGTCGTGGACCACGTTGAGAGGGTCGTCGGCATGGATGGCAAGGGTGGAAGGAGAGAGCGACGTCAAGTCAAAATGTTCAGATAGATCTTCAACTGCTTGTGACTCGGCGGGGGGCGCGGGCTGAGGGTTTTCGGAAGAACTGTCCCCATCAAGAGGCAAGGTCCCGTTGGTGGTGACCATCTTTGGGGGATGCGTATGAGATGTTATGAACCCGACTCTAAGGGGGATCTTCAGGATACTATTATGATCAGTGAAAATGAATGATCAAAATCGGCGCCCTCCCAATGACATGGGACAAATTATAGGTGGATTAGTTACGATAGCTGCGGGGAAGCCCGTATCCCACCAGCTCACTCCCACTAACCCTGCGTGCCCTGGTGGCCTTGGCTATTGAGCTCCAGCTAGCCCCTTGCTTGAAGTGATTGAACTGGATACAAGAAAGTTCGTCTTACTGTGAGAAGGTGGTACGGTAAGCCATGTTATATTTTATCATGGCTGGCAGTAATTGCCAGGAACGAAGGATATCCAAAGGATGCCTTCCCTAATCATCACCTGCGGCGCTGGGCAGGTCCAAACAGTCGCTGGTTAGTCAACCACTTGAGTTCCCCCTCCAGCCTTTGTGTTACACAACATGCTCTCATGAACAAGCTTGTCAAATGCTCTCAGAAGGCCTGTGCCAATCAAGCATGATCACGAGGCACACAAATTGGCTAGTAGTGCTAAGCTTGTGTCCTTAAGTACCTTGTGTCTCTGTTGGCCGGGTTCAGGACTTCATATCTTCCCAAAGTATCGCCCCAACGATGGAGGTATCCATTGCGAATCTTGACTCAAGGTTTACCAGAGACAAGTTGAGAGAGTCCTTGACTCCTATCCTCTCCGAATCTCAAATATATGTCTTCGAAGTCCGGAAAGCGATTGGGAAGACATTCGCAACTCTCACCATTGCAGATGCTCTCAAAGCACGGAGCCTTTTGTCCAAAGCGCGTGCTTACCCAAATCTCCTCTTATCTCCATCTGGGCGACCTGCAGTGTTCGATGTGAGTCGTAGACGGGCGGATCCTCACTGGCTGCGTGTGCTGCACAAGGAAGAGAAGGACCGTCAGAGCCTCCAAGCAAGGCAGAAGTCTTCGAAGCTGGCCCCAGAAGCCCCAGAAGGCGAAAAAGACAGGGATCTGAAAATTACGACACTGCGCTGCGGCCGATGGGAGGCAGCGACTGGAAAGACTACATTCGTGCCTTATTTCGAGGTCCGTACAGATGGCAAGCTGACGAGGGAGACACGAGCACTGGTGGTACAAGTTACCGCCACTCCTTCCAAGCGCCACGATCTAGTAATGGATCTGTACTCCATCCTCGCTCTGGCTGTATCACCGGGGAAATCCTACAGTACTTTGACCATCACGCTGAAAACTGCACCAAAAATCTACGAGCATGAGGCCCCTGCAGCGACTCCCGACCTACCTGAGCTGTTTGAAGCTTTACACCTACACTCGCAACCTTCCAGGAGGTTTCGTGAGTGCACATTGCCAGGCACCGATTCTGGCGTCGTCGGAAGCTGCCTGACATACAGCATGGTTGTGTTAGCAGGAGCTGCTAACCTGCAACGCCGCGTCAAAGCAATGACTTACCATCGATTTCCTATCACAAATCTGCCAGCCACTTCTCCTTTCCGACAAGCCAGCTTCTCAAGACAATTGTCCAGTCTGAATTCACATGTTGCGGCACTAAACTGCTCTTTCGCATGGAGGTTTCAAATACACGGATTGTGGGCCAACGGCGTCCTCTCTCCAGCGGACGTCCAGTTCCTCCTGCCCGCGATGCGTGACTTGGTAGCTCGGTCAGGCGAACAGACAATGATTTCGGTTGTGCGACGACTTAATCTACAACTCTTTCATAACGATGCCACCACTGACCAGAAACACAGCGCTGTAAACATTGCGTTAAACAGTCTTCAACAAGACGCGAATCTTTTACTTGACTACGATACCGCGCAAAGTTCTTCGCAAGACTTGGTGTCGACTCACCACGTCACTGTCACTCCTACTGGCATATACCTGTATGGTCCAGAGCTCACCACGTCGAACCGTGTCTTGCGACAATACCGTACACATTCTGACTGCTTTCTCCGGGTTCTGTTTTCCGAAGAGGATGGATCACGCGTAGAGTTTGATAGGGACACTTCCAATGAGCGAGTCCTGCAGGGTCGTTTCAAGTCACTTCTTCGTAATGGCTTGAACATTGCCAACGAACACTTTGACTTCCTCGGTTTCTCGCACTCGTCCTTGCGGTCACAAACATGTTGGTTCATGCGACCTTTTGTCCATGATGGCTCTTTGCTATTTGCAAGAGACCTCATCAGCAAGCTTGGAGACTTCAGCGTGATCAGGTGTCCGGCCAAATGTGCGGCACGAATTGGTCAGGCATTCTCTGAGACCACATCGGCTATATGGGTGCATCCGGACATCGTCCGAGTGGACCCAGACGTCAAGTTTGGACAATATTTGTTCACGGATGGTTGTGGTACAGTTTCAAGGACCACCTGGAAACGGCTGAGGGGCAATGTGCCGTCCCGCGATCAACCTACTTCCTACCAGATTAGGTACAAGGGTGAGCTAAGGTGAGCCAAAGTGGTCGAATGGCCTTTGCTAACCGCTTGTCAGGTGCCAAAGGAATGCTTACACTCGACACGCGCCTGGAGGGAGAGCAGATACATCTACGAGAATCAATGGTCAAGTTCAGCGGTAGCCCATCCGACGAGATTGAAATCTGCGGCTCTAATCTTCGGCCACTCCCTTTCAAGCTGAACCGCCAAATTATCAAAATCCTGGAGGACCTTGGGGTCCCTGACTCGGCGTTTGAAAGGCTGCAAGAACAGGCTATGCAGCGACTACGTCTCAGCGCCTCCTCCAAATCTGTTGCTCTTGCCTTTATCAACGAACACCTCTCCGATGGTAATAGCGGATTGCCCAGGCTTCTCAAATATCTAGATCGCATTGGCGTTGATGCCACGGGGGACAGCTTTTTGAGGGATATCCTGGGAGCACTATTACAAGTCCAGCTCCGAGAGATCAAATATCGGAGTCGCATCCTGGTCCCAGAAGCTCTCACGCTCTACGGGATCAGCGACGAAACTGGGGGGCTAGAGGAAGGCGAGGTCTTTGTGGCCTTTTTTGACAAGAGGACCGGAAGCCATTCCTGCTTGAGTGGACGTGTGGCTGTCACGCGGTCGCCTGCTCTACATCCTGGCGATGTTCAACTTGTTCAAGCCGTGGCACCACCTGACGGGTCTCCACTCTGGAACCTCCAAAACAGCATTGTCTTCAGCCAGCGGGGTACTCGCGACCTACCCAGTATGTTGAGTGGCGGCGACCTAGATGGTGATCTCTTCAACGTCATCTACGATGACGAGCTCTTGCCCAAGAAGACTGTCATTCCCGCTGCATATCTGCCAGTGGTGCCTATGGACATTGGCCGGGCAGTCACTGCTGACGACATGGCAGGGTTCTTCGTAGACTTTATGCAAAATGACCAACTTGGGAGGATCGCCAGTCTCCACCAAGTCTTCGCTGACCTTGACGGCACCCTCTCAGACAAGTGCCTCCTGCTCGCGGAGTTACATTCCAACGCCGTGGACTTTTCCAAGAGTGGCGTCGCCGTGGACACCAAGCGGATCCCGCGAGGCCCCGAGTATAGACCTGACTTTATGGCTCCAAGTGCAAGTATCAAGGTCGAGCGAGGGATCAAAAGACCTGAAGAAGAGACACCTATGCCAGATGGCCGCCAGCGCTATCGCTACTACGAGTCGGATCGGATTTTGGGTCGTTTGTATCGAGCCGTGAACGAGGATGCCTTCTTTGACGACCTCGAGGACGATACCTCCTCGCTATTCAGCAACCCTGCTACCGATGAAGTATTGAGAGACGTTTGCGACTGGGTGGAGAATCATCTCGGCTACTCCCGTATTGAGACCTTTCTTGCCGCCGCGAGGGAAGTGAGAGACTAGTAAGTTTTGTTTGGATGACGCTGAGCTGAGCTAACATGGGCGAGTTATGAATCGATGTTGACGGACATAATGGCTTCATATGCAGTTCGGCGCACGGAGCGACTGACCGAGAAAGAAGTGTTCATCGGTAAGATCTTGGGTCGCTCTGGAGCAGCAACCAAACACCAACGGGAGCAATCCGATTACATGAAGCTGCAATTCAATCACGAACTTCGGGAAATCAAGTCACGAATGGAGGTCTTGACTGTGGATGACGGTGATTCTGGGTTTGTTTGCCTCGCTGCCGCCTGTCTTAATTTGGCTGTGCATGAGACTGCAAATCGTAACATCAAGTTGTGCAGCTTTGGGTGGTTTGCTGCAGGCTTATGTGTGCCCGATATCGTGAAAGAGACAGAAAGCGTCCTGAGTGCGTGACAGGCTTTCCGTCGATCTTCCAGGTGTGATGGATTGTGAAGGGCAATGAAATGACCCTAGTGAAAGAATGATGTCTTAGTTTACGAAGGAGACTTCACCTAATCGAGTCTCAGTGGGCTTGACCTGGAAGAGAGGATTTGGGAATCTTGTCAAGAGGTCAGATGTCGAGATTCCCAGTGATAATGATAATGAATGCTTGCGATGAACAGTCTGCGGGATCATTGTAATTGAACCGACAAGGATGCAGATCAAACCAGCAAATGGGCACTACTAGTGGACAGGGCATCCGGTGACAAAGTTACTTGATGGTTGTCAGGAGTGCATAATATCCAAGTTGATCCTTGAGCGGATCTGCTTGTGAAGAACGAGATAAGCTGTTACTTATCGAGGGCATTTGTTTTCTCTACCATGAACAACGTGGGATGTACCGAGTACACTAGAGAATGAGAACCCCCTTGTCTACAAAGCCTTGCTGGAGACCCGGTCCTCCTTGATCATGGCCGCGCCCTTCTCTCCAATCGCGTAGACGGTCGCCATGGGGAACGCGCTCGGCTGCATGGGCAGCACGCTGGCGTCGACGACGCGCAGTCCCCGCACGGGACCCGTCACCCGCAGGCGGTCGTCGACGACTTTGCCCAGCGCGCACGTCCCCAGCGGGTGGTTGATCAGCGTCACGGCCTCGCGCACAGTCTCCCGGGCCACGGCGGGGTTCTGCACGTCGACTCCCTCGGCCGGGTACACGCGGCGCTTGACGCGCGGGCGGAGGTGCGGCGAAGCGAACACGCGGTCGGCGAGGGCGAGGCCCGCGGCAAGGACGTCGACGTCGGCCGGGTGCGAGAGGAGCCCGTAGTCGATCCGCGGTGGAGCGAACGGGTCTGCGGACGTGATGTGCACGGAGCCCCGGGAGGCCGGGTACATGAGGACGGTTTGTAGGGAGATGCAAGGGTTTGTCGACGATGGATTTGGGGATGATGAGAATGGCGGCGGCGGCGGGCCGGGCATGAACTTGGACATGTCGCCGTGGCCGTCGCGAGTGTCGCAAAACGCCGCGATGAGGATGTACTGGATCGCCGAGGCGGTGGGCGAGGCGAGCCGCGACGCCAGGATGCGCGCATGTCGGGAATCGATCTCTGGCACGGGCGACGACGGTGACGAGGACGAAATGGGTGGGAGGGAGGTCAGCGACGACACACTTCGTTCCAGCGTGCTCGCGCTCACCAGCCCCGCGTACGACGTGAACCCGTTCAGCCCGGGGCTGCTGGCCAGGAGACCCTCGCGCGACGTGGCGTACAGCGCCTGCTGCGCGGGCAGGAACGTCGGGTCCGTGTAGATGCTGTCGAGGCTGGTTTCCCCGTCGGCGAGCTCGTAGCTCACGTTGGTCATGATCTGCTCCTGCGCGTTGACGCCCACGTGCGGATTCTCGACTCGTGGAGTCACGCCCGCCGCGCGCAGGATCGACGCGTCGCCGATCCCAGAGAGCTCTAGGAGTTGCGGTGTCTGGATCGCACCGGCACAGAGGATGACTTCGGCTTTGGCGCGGACGGTCTGTAATGGGGTGTGACGGCCCGCATGAGCGAATTCCACGCCTCGCGCGATCTTTAACGTGGAATCGCCATTGTCTTGTTCCAATATGACCTTGGTGGCGGTGGCTTCCGTCAGGATCTTCAGGTTGGTGCGTTGCAGGATTGGCGCAATGTACCCCGTCGCCGCGTAGCTGCGCGTGCCCTTGTTGACGCTGCGGTCAATGGCGTTCAAGCACCCAAACCAACCCTGGTGATCACCCGAGTCCGAGTACGGCTCCTTGGCCAGTGGCAGACCCGACGTCTCCTGCAGGGCGGCAAGGACGGCGTCTTCGGTCGAGGTACGCGCGCTGGCGCACGACGTGTGGATGGGGCCCTCACTGCCGTGCACCGCCGTGTCGATCGGGTAGAACTCTGGCTCGGGCTTGGTCGCGGGGTCGTAGTGCTCGACCCGTCGGTAGTAGGGGTACATGTCGTCCCACGACCACCCGGTGATGCCCAGCTCTTTCAGGTCGTCCCAATCGCGTCGCGACGGGTACGTGTAGGCCATGAAGTTGATGGCGCTGGAGCCTCCGAGGACTTTGCCGCGTGTGACATGGTAGGATCTGTTGTTGTTGGCGGTCTATGAACGGTCGGAGAGGATCAGGTTTGTTAGTCAACTTCTTTCACTCGAGTTGTTTCACATTCGAAGGCCATTTTCATACCTGAGGCACCGTCATAAAGTCCCACGCGTACGTGGGATTTCTTAGAAGGAACGCCAGCGTCCCCGGCGTCTCGACCAGAGGATCTCCCAGACGGTTCTGGCCGGCTTCAAGGACGCCCACGCGGACGTTGGGGTCCTCGCTCAACCGCGCTGCCACCACTGCACCGGCAGTCCCGCCGCCCACGATGACATAGTCAAAGTCGTTGGCAAGGAAGTCCTCGAGCGAGCAAAAGACTCCCGTTCCCGGCCCCGCGCCTGTAGATGTTTGTTGGGTTTTTTCGGATCCCATTCTCATCAACGGTCATCCAGCTAGAGCTTCCTCCAGGATGCTGGTCATGACATACATGCTCCAGGCCCGCGAGCAGATGTGCGGTTTATATCCTTCCATTATTCAAGGCATCTCACGAGGTGGGTAGTGCGCGCGGTGGAGTCAGCAAGGCCCAGTTGAAGCTGGTTTCAGCATGGTACGTGGTGTAGCAACGACCATGTCATAGGTACCACAGGCAGGTAAGCAGTGTGCCTCAGGGTAAAAGTTAAGGGTAAGGTAAGTAAGCCTTGGGTCTGGTCCAGAGAGTCAGAGACGCTGGTGGAGAGGCACAAATGGATGCTGTGGTTGCGAGTTTGGACCCACGGACCCGTGATGAGGCTGTCCGTCGGGGAGGTGTCGACATTCTAATGCGTTTTTGCCATCTTATCAAGCGTGACAAAGACAGGAGCACCATTAGACCAGATCGTGCTGACTACCTTGAAAAGACAGTCTGTGCGGGTCTGGCTTGACTTTTTGTTCATTGTGGGCCCAGACTTGGACGGAGGATTTGCAGGTAAAACGACCATGTGTCGGCACGTGATTAAGTGAATTTGTCAATGCAATTTCGACAAGGCTCATATTCCATGATGAAGCTACTCGTGGCAGTAACAGTCCTGAAGGATTTTGTTAGTCGGCCCCCTCACAACTCTCTCTGCGAAGTACTTACTTAGCCACTCGTTATATCCTTACTCAGCCCCCAAACCTAGCTGTAGTCCCACCCACCCCTAAGCAAAGTGCTTCCGCGGACCGCACAAGCCGTGTCAGGGACTAAGGAACGAGTATGTCCGCAGACTTAAAAGGTATGTAGGAGCATTAAAGTACTCGGTACTCGGTATATACCCGTCGATGTGCTTGGAAAAAAAGCGACCAAGTTGTTTCCCCGTATTGAGTTCATCCACCTTCCTCTTTGGACATCTACCTGGGCACCTGCAGGACATATTACTGGCTCCACACTCATATTATATGCCTCTAGGTACTACCGAGTACTTAGTAACTGAGGGAACCCGTAGTTCCGTCCTGCCTTACTTGCCTTACTCGTCCCTACGCCAATCACGATTCCATTTTCCCATTCACCCATCAATCCTTCCACCTACCCAACCACCTCTCCGCCCCTCGTCCTTGTACATACCTGCACACGTACATACGAGTACCTACACCAAGGAGTATATGGCGGTCCGCTCCGTAGATATTACATATACATGATGAAGGCTTTGCATTACTCAGCTCAGGCGACTGTTCATTGCACAAGTGCAAACAAGACTCACGTTATGTATATGCGGTACTTGTCGTGAACCCATTTGTTCGTGATACCTTGGTCCCTGTCAGGTCAGTAAGCCTTCTTGGCTGTCAACATATATCACACATATACTCGGTACACCCTGAGCTGTGCTTTACTTGCGCACGTGACGGAGCATCACGAAAGCCACGGCACAATACCGGAGCCCAAGGGGAGCGGTGGGGGATTGTGCTCGAGCAACGGTTCGACAAAGACTTCAAATTCTCGGGCTTAAATCTTGAAGTTTACACGAAAAAAAATTAATGGAGAGACGCCTCGGCTGGATCTGCGTGTCAATCGTGGGGGACGATCGGCTGGAACTGCCAGTCCAACCCGGTCGAAATTTAGCTTCGATGAAGAAACCCTCCAGTGGTTTCTTGTATGACCTCTCAGGCTCTCAAGCAAGGGCTCGCTTCCCTATCACAGCGGTCTCATGACCACTTCCCATCAACGATGGGAAAGCCTCCACGACGGAGATGTGAATTCCGTTATTCCACCAGGACCCCATAACACTCTATCCTGAGGCTAGGCACTCTTGTTTTCACGGAGATGATGATAACGGAGGCTTATATTCCGATATATGGATTTCCACCATGTTAAATTTGTGACAACACATGCCTCTGCTTGAGGTTTGATATTTACCAAAATCGGGAATCAAGTTTGACAGAGACATTGATAGAGCGCTTTACCAGTCACACCATGGCAATCGAGGCGGCCACCAACGGCGTCCACGACACGTCAAAAAATGGCGCCGTCAATGGCACAAAATCTACCTACCAGTATTCGTCTCATTATATGTGGAAACCGCGGCCGATCAGAATCATCGTCGTTGGCTGTGGTGTGTCGGGAATCGCGGCCGTCAAGATCTTCAAGGAGAGATTCCCGGGAAAGCCAGTAGAGCTGGTCATTTATGAGAAGAATGCAGGAGTTGCGGGAACATGGTTTGAGAATCGTTATCCAGGGTATGTTCTTCCACGTCACCGCCGACTCTCTGGCCGCTGACATCTATGCAGCTGTTCGTGTGATGTGCCCTCGCATGCCTATTCGTTTTCTTGGGAGGGAAACCCGCACTGGTCCCGCGCATATGTGGACTGGAAGGAGCTGCTAGAGTACTTCACCGGCAGAGCAAAGGCGTATGGGGTGTATGAATTTGTGCATCTCGAGCACCGAGTTTCCAAGGCCGCGTGGAACGACTCCACTGGGCAATGGGAGATAGAGATCGACAACTTGAAGACAGGGGAGAAGATTGTGGACAAAGGGGAAGTCCTGGTCAATGCGACCGGGTTTCTGAAGTAGGTGAGAGCCTTTAACTTCTCCCAGGGCTACAGAATTAACACTCTCTTAGCAACTGGAAGTGGCCTGACATTCCGGGCCTGCAATCTTTCAAAGGTGTTCTCGCCCACTCGGCACACTACGATACATCTCTCCAGCTAGACGATAGAGTCGTCGGCGTCATAGGCTCTGGATCCTCAGCCATTCAGATCGTGCCTCAAGCCCAGCGAGGTGAGTATGTGGCATCGTATCATGTCCTAGTAGGGAATGGCTGACCAAGGCGCCTTTCAAAGTGGCAAAGCATTTGTATTCATTCCACAGGTCCCCTACATGGATTACTCCGGAACTCGTTGCTGAGCTCGCCCCACAAGGAAGAGAAACAGTCTTCACCAAAGAGCAGCAGGAGGCATGGGCAAATGATCCTGATGGATTTCTCCGACATCGAAAAAGAGCCGAGAGCACCATGAATCACTTTTTCGACATCCAGGTCAAGAACTCGTCTTTACAGAAGCAAGCGGTGGAGGAAACGAGGAGGCAGATGATAGACCAGTTGAGCAAGAAAAAGGAACTGATTCCCAAGCTCGTGCCCGAGTTCGCGTTGGGCTGCCGCCGGTGAGCATCTTCGGTCCTCGAAATCCACCAAAGACTAACGCGATGGATAGGATCACTCCCGGACACGGCTACCTTGAGGCATTGTGCTCGGACAATGTGACAGTCCAGACCGAGGAAATTCGAGAAGTCGTCCCGGACGGCCTCATCCTCGACGATGGCACGCACATCAAGTTGGACGTTCTCATCTGTGCCACGGGCTTCAACACCTCGTTCTGCCCGCCATTCACTCTGGTAGGAGAAGGTGGCCAAGTGATAAATGAAATCTGGAAAGACGAGCCTCGCTCATATCTAGGATTTGGTGCCGCAGGATTTCCCAATTACTTCAGTTAGTCCGTTTCCAACACGACACATTGTCCAGCGATACTGACTGTGGTAAAACTACAGTTACGAGCGGACCTAACTCCCCGACCGCCAATGGCGCCCTGATCCCGTGTTTCGAGTTTTGTTTGAGGTTTGCATACAATGCGGCTGAGAAGCTCATGACCGAGAACATCAAGTCCATCACTCCAAAGCAGGAGGCAGTGGACGACTTCCAAGAGCACAAAGATTCTGTCATGAAAGACCTTGTGTGGACTTCGTCGTGCCGATCATGGTTCGTGGTTACTTTTCTATTCTATCCAGAACATGAAGGCAATGATATGACACAGCACTTCTAACTATCTTGTGTCTCTAGGTACAAGAATGGAACAATAGATGGTACGGTATGGGGCCCTTGGCCCGGTTCAGCCGTGCATTTCCTTGAACTCATCACCACCCCACGCTGGGAGGACTTCAACTTCAAGTATCGATCATCCAATCGCTTCGAGTTCCTGGGCCGCGGACGAACTGCCCGAGAACTCGAAGGCGGTGATCTCGCGTGGTACCTGGACCAGCCCGGCGCCTCTGATGCCGCGAGACAAGAGATTGTGCACGTCAATGACCCAATAATGGCGTCGGATCCCGAGGAGTCAATAGTGGCCGGGGAAGAATAGTCTTGTACCAGGGTGTCGTGATCGTGGTATGGTTACCAGTATGATCTGCAATGCAATAGATCTTAGTGAACCAGATGGAGTATGAACAAAACAAAAGGATAGATCCAGGATATCTTGTTCCAACCCGTGGGAACTTATGCTGCAAAGTTGATCTCTGCATAGTGAGTAGATGATCTCCATGCAGTATACGACAGTGCCAACCATCATGGTGTAGAAGGTGGCGCCGGTAGGCAGCTCTGGGTATCGGGTCACCAGGGTCGTGTTTGCGGCGGGATTCCAAACAAAAACCTCTTTGGCGTCAGCCTCGGCAGCGCCAAAAGGGAAACATCATTGGTCAGAGCAGCTGGGCAAAGCGGTCCAGAATGCTTTGTACGGCATTTCCGGCATGCATACTTCCGGCGCGAGAGACCTTGAACGTGGAGGGCCGGAAACTTTGATGATGCCGCGGTGGATTGAATCCAGGGCTTGTGATCCATGCACGTCTTGCTGTAAACCCCTTAACTAAGTTGCACTTCTGCCTCTGTCAATAGACAAATCATCCTCAATACCTTAGAGCGAGATTTTTTAATTGACATACATATCCTGTCTAGCCTTTTCTCTCCGTCCGAGGAAAAACTTGATTGAGGATGGGTTCTTGCGCTCCAAGTCGAGGACCGTTTCAGGGAAAGGTTGCCATCGTCACAGGAGGATCGAGAGGTAGAGAGACACAGACAAAGACATAAGCAACGACTGGCGCTGACGACGGAATCCAGGCATTGGGGCGGCTGTTGTGAGAAGTCTGGCAGCCCGAGGCGCGGACGTCTGTTTCAACTATACATCAGAGTCGTCCATCACCAAGAGCGAGACCTTGGTGGCAGACATACAGGCAGAGTACGGCACGAGGGTTGTCTGCGTTCGAGCCGACCTTGGACAACCAGACGCCGGGGACAAAATCGTCGAAGCCGCCAGAAGGTCTCTCACCCCGCCAGAGGGCGGTCGGTTCCAAATCGACATTGTCGTCAACAACGCGGGAGTCTGTCCGGCGGATCTCCTGCCGGATATCACCATAAAGAGCTTCCATGATTCCTATGCCATCAATGTACTGGGACCCATCCTCGTCATGCAGGCAGCTCTACCGTACCTCCCCCATGACCGATCCGGGCGCGTCATCAACATCTCTTCCATCTCGGCCACCATCGGCACACTCGGACACACCGTCTACGGAGGCACGAAAGCCGCACTCGACGCCATGACGAGAACGTGGTCGCGCGAACTGGCCGAGCGAGCGACCGTCAACGCCCTCAACGTGGGCCCCGTGCTGACCGACATGCAACCCGTCCCGTACGTGGCGGAAAAGGTGGCCCTCATGAACACGATGACACCGTTGGGGCCGATCCGCGACACGGACACTGACGAGATGAAGGCCGTTGCAAAGTCGTTCAATGGTCGCGTCGCCTATGATTACGAGATTGGGGACGCTGTGGCCCTGCACTGTATGCCTGAGGCGCGATGGACGACGGGCATGATCATCGGCGTGAACGGTGGGTTTGACTTTATCCGGTGATCGCTATGGGTAGCAGCAGCAGCAGTACAGAGATAGATGCTCACAGTACCATTGTATACGGAGAAGGTAATGTGCTACTAGTGCTGCTACATGTGCAAGAAGCTTGTGACAACCCTTCACATGACCTACAAAGGACGCGCAAGTGACTTGGTAGTCGTTGGTAGTCCAGGAACTTCCTTGGCCAGACTTGGCCAAACTCGCCAAGAAGCAGAGGCTCGCTAAATGTTCCCCGGATTTGGCCAAAATCGTTACTCGACATCCTGCCCCACCTTTTCCCGCCTTTTGTTCCGAGGGCAATGCCGCCTCGCCCGCCTCACCAAGGAGCAAAGGCCTCTCGCCTTGGGGCAACCTGCCTCGCCTTCCTTTCCAACCTTCGCTATAGCGAGACCGGACAGCTCAAGCAGTACACCATACACCATGATTCGAAGTGAAAGATCTCAATCCATGTCCTATCGAAGGAATGCCTCGTTGGCATGTATGGGGTGCAGGAAGCGGAAGATCAAAGTACCACAAAACAGACAGATGTATACATGGCATTTCTCCCCAAACTGACTTGTACAAAGTGCGACGAAGTCCGTCCGACTTGCTCAAACTGTCGCAACCACGGTGATGTTTGCGTATTTGGCTCAGACCGTCGAAAGTTGGTGTTGTTCCTGTCCGTGGTTTTTGTTTTGCTCCCTGCGCAGCCCTGACTTGCTTCCACAGAAGTGCCACAAAGCGTAAGGATTTGGGCCTTCTGGTGTCCAGGTTGAATGGCTTGGAGGCTCTTGTCGCCGAGCAGCGTGCTCTCATGATCAACTACGATGTCCCCGGTCACTCTGCGTCGACCGACCCATTGCAGCCTTTTCTCCCCTCGACGACCGGAATACTACAGGATCCTGAAGGGGACCAGGATCAACCTCAGCATGTACCTCAGAACCAGAGTGAAGATGGACTCCCAAATGATACAATTGCTCAACTGGATCAGATCGGCTTTGCCGTCAGCAGGCCGTCCGAGGCCAGTCCGGACTGGGCATACTTGAATTTTGCTGCAGACGACTACTCCTTCGAGACCGACCAGATGGACTTTCCCGCCCCGAGTATATCCACCGACGAAGAGTCCTCGCCGTCCACGATGATTGTGGCCCCGTCCCCGGAAGATGTGTCTTCTGAAGAGGGCGAGGACCCAGACTCTGCGCTGACCCAGGAGCTCTCAACTCGAATGGGCCGACTTCAAATGGCCGAGGACGGCAATCTGCGCTACTACGGTGCGACGAGCAACATGCATCTATTGCGGAACGGACTGCAGTCGCTCTTCAAGCCCTTTACCCAGTCGGTCCGAGCTAACGGGCAGGACGCCCTCGTACGAGCTGGTCTCGCTTGGGCCTGCCATCCAGCCTACGAGCAGCACTTGACCGACGTTTTCTTCACCTGGCACGCTCCGTTGTTGAATGAGGTAGACCAGGAAGTATACTTGAGGGAAAAGCAGCGTTATGAGGCGGGCATCAACACGCCGTTCTTTTCTCCAACACTTCAGGACGCCATGTATGTATATCACACTTTCCATGGGTCACACTTTCCAGCCCCCGTTTTAGCAGCTATTCAAACTTACGTGGTGGGTCCTAACCAAAACGTTACCTTGCAGATACTGCGTTGCCACCACATATGCGACGTGGACACCTCCGACCATCAAAGGCGACCCAGCGCAGTTCTTCGCCCGTCGAACCAAAGTGTTGCTCGACATCGAGATGGACTGTCCAGCCATGGCGACCGTCCAAGCCATCCTAGTCATCTCATCATACGAGGCTTCCAGTGGTCGAGATTCACGTGGTACGTATCAGTGTCTCCCTCTTCTGTCAGTAAGAGCTCTTTCGGGCTGATACACAAGTCAGGGTGGATGTACTCGGGTAAGCATCAGAAATTGGCTTTGCGACTGATTGGAAAAATGCACTGAAAGCTTCAACCCAGGCCAGGCAGTTCAGATGGTCACCGATCTTGGTCTACATTTGAATCTCGAGATGGAGACGGACGACGACGAGGCCAAGGACGAGCTTGTGAGGCTGCGGCGCGCCATTTTCTGGAGCGTCTATTCCGTCGACACGTACGTGCAAGAATCGAAAGTGACTCGCCCTCTGATTCTATCGTGGCTGGTTTCCCTTTTGTTTTTTTCCTGACGGGCTTGACACAGGCTTTGGAGCTCCTACATTGGACGACCTAGTTTGATGCACAAGCTCGAAAGCAACGTGCCACTTCCAGAGATCAAACTGAATCAAATGCACGGGTTGGGTTGCTTCTCCGCAAACCAGAATGCCGCCATTACCTATGTTCCTCGATACATGGCCGAATTGACCATGAAAATCGGCAAAATCACAGATACATTGTGAGTATCTACTCATCCTCCTCCTCATCCCCACATGCGTGGTGTCTGACGAGACCGAGGGATAGATATACCGGGAAACGGATCTGCGCTGAAGAGGCTCGTGTTTTCGTCGATTCCATGTCCCAGGAGTTGGTGGAGTGGAAGCAATGCCTCCCACAGCTCCTACAAGTTGACACCAGCTCGATCATGATTGCAGGGTCTACGAGTGACGAATATGCGCCCGCGGCGGTGTTGCAACTCTTGTAAAACTCCGCTTCCTCTTTCCTCAATTTCAAGTGTGAGTTTTTCTTGCTGACACGACCACCGTCTCGTATAGAATGTTGTATTATCAAGCCGTCATTCTCCTCCACCGACCATTTCTCGGCGAGTCGCGGGGGTTTAATGCAGATGGCATGTCCCCTCCGTCATCGTCCTCGACCGACATCAGCGGCACATTGCCAGGAAATGCTCCCTTCGCTCGACGACTGTCCCAGTCCCTGCCCCTGCCAGTTGGTCATCGGTCGTCGCACGCCTTCAACTGCACCACGTCGGCGACGCAGATTTGCAAACTGACCATCCTGTTCCGGCAGCTCTTCACGCTCCGCCACGCCCACGCCGAGACGACGCACATCCTCGTCACCGCGGGCCTGATCCACGCGTACAACTGCTGCATCTTCTCAGGCTCAAAATGCCAGGAGGCGCAGAAGCTGCTGCTGATCTGCATCCAGGCACTGTCCGACATGGGCCAGATGTTTGTCAGCGCGAATCGGGGGCTGGAGGTCCTGTTGTCGCTCAAGCGGAAATGGCAGAACAAGGACTCGGTCTCCAGGGTGCGCAAGTGACGAACTGCACCGTGTGCACCATGCAGCTCTGTCTAATTCCGCCGCGCAGATGGAAGGCTGGCTTGGGGGGCAAGGACTGGCGTGTTATTAATGTATCAAAGGGGAACAATCGCACATCTAATCATAAGTCATAGCAACAGACCGCTCTCGGGTACTATCAGGACCCCTACGCGACACAATAGTCCTCATAGATCAGGGAGCTGTTAGTATAGCCCGCCTGCTTAGTGTTATTAGGTGGGGAGTGTCTAGTAACACATATATAATTGACACGGGAACGAATTACTCCCCGCTACCATATGCATGATACCATGCACCCGTGTTCTTTTTCCATCCATCACGGGTGAATGTCTACAAACCCCCCGTCCACCACGATGTGCGCCCCGTTGACATAGCTACTGTCGTCGCTCAAGAGGAAACTGATGACGCTGGCCTGCTCCTCGGGGAACGACATGCGGCCCATCATGATGCGGTCCAGGACGGGGCTCTGCTCCGTCTCCGCCGTCCCCGCCACGCCCTGCCGGCCCATGACCTTCTCCAGCAGCGGCGTGTACACCCACCCGGGGCACACGGCGTTGACGCGGATCTGGTCCTTGCCGTAGAACTTGGCGCCGTTCTTGGTGATGCCCAGCACGGCGTGCTTCGCGGGCGTGTACGCCCCGAGCCCTTGCGAGATGAGGCCGCACACGGACGATATGTGGACGATGGAGCCCCGCTCTCCGGGGATGGTCCGCGACGACGATGGCCCCGACAGGCTGATCGGACGGGGCGGTTGGCGTTGCATTTGGGCCGCCTCGTATTTCTGGCACAGCCAGACGCCCTTGGCGTTGATCGAGTAGACCCTGAATTGTAGTCATGGGAATCAGCTTCAGCACTTCCAGGACACGAAGATTGTCTTGACATGGTTCCCCTGGCATCTAAAGCAGAGGGTGCTCTGTGACTCTCCCAACTTCTTCCCCCCCAAAAAACCAAACCAATAAGAGCTCCACGCAACCTAACGCACCGATCAAAGTCCCGAGTCGTGATGCTCTGCTCTTCATGCCACACCGTCTCCGACACTCCCGCGCAGTTGGCCGCGAAATCCAGCCGACCAAACCTCTTGACCGCGGCCTCCACCATGGCTTTTACATCGTCTTCCAGGGAGACGTCGGTGTGGACGAATATGGCCGCGGCTCCAAAGTCGGTCTCGAGCTTTTTCGCGAGTGCTTCTCCAGCCTCGGTATCGAGGTCGGCAATGGTGACGTTGACCCCGCGGCTGGCGAGTTTGGTCGCTACGGCTTCACCGATGCCCGATGCGCCTCCGGTCACGATTGCGCTGAGGGACGGCATAAGGGATATGAGGATGTCACGACCTTTCTCACCAAGTCTTCGGCCAGCAAATCTGTAAAATGATACTAGATGAGCTGTGAAAGAAAAAAAAGAAAATGGCTGTCACTGAGAACCTGTCGAACGACCAGAGGTACGAAGCAAGACAAAGGCCATTATGCGAAATACAAACACTGACTAAGTCCCAGAAAATGGGATACTTGCCTTTTACATGGAGTGAGGGTTGGTGGTCCAATCTATCCAGAGGCCCGCCCCCATCAGATCGCTGATGAAAACCGATCTCGAAGTAAAAGGAGAAAGCCACTACCCTGCAGAACCGGAAATCTGGAATTCTCCATGATTCGTTGGGAATGGCAAGCAAGCAAACAAGCAAGCGTGGAGATATGAGTTTCACTCACCACTGTACCTCGTACCGAGTAGTCAGTTGGTAGTCATTTGAATCGTCAGTAAGTGGAGCCTGAGGAGTCTAGCCTATTTGAGAGATATGGGAAGTAGGCCCTGGTATTTATGTTGATAATATATATTTTCTCCCACCCACTTTCATCAGTTGTCAGTTTCACGTAAATCTTTTCACCCTCTTCGTGCGAGTCTCTAGCATCTCTCCAACGGACGAAACCGCTCGTCCAAGATGTTGGACTCTCGGTGCGTTTGGGTTTCCTTGATTTCTTATTGAGAAAGCCCAGCTCCAACATGCCCCGCAAACCTTGGGATGTTAGATGCCGTTCCCCATGGGGAAGGGCCCAATGAGCAGCAAGCCCGGAAATGCGGAATAGTAAACGGGTTTGGCCCTGACCAATGATAACCATGTCCGCGGAATTCGAAGTGTTCGCTGGCGGAGAAAAAACTTGGGAATTTCCGCAAGGGGGTGGGACCCAGCGGCTTTGATACCTGGGGTATGCGGGAGAGAAGACTTATTGATATGGCTTGCTACACGGCTCACGGCTCCCTTTGGTATTGCCCTTGAAAGAAATCTCTGTAAGATTTCTGACAGAACCCACCATCCTTGTGACAATCACAAACGTATTTGCAAAACAGCGAAACAATTGCCACCATGAGCACAGCAGAGAAGGAAAAGGCCCAAGAGACTACCTTGGTCGAGGCGGAGCAGCAACACATCGAGTCGCCGTCTTCACCATCCTCTGATCTTGTCCCTAACCAGGAAGATGGGACAGCGGACAAGGTCACCTTCAAGACCTGGTTGGTCGTTTTTGTACGTCGATGACCCTGGTAGCTCTTCAACTCAATCAATACTGATGGTCGGCCAGGCACTCTCCATGTCTTATGGCATTTCCTTCTGGCCCGTCCCCATCATGGGCACGATCCAAACGCAGCTGGCGGTGATCTTGAATGACCCGCCTCAATCGGCGTGGCTGGGATCCGTGTACAACATTGCAACGTGCATCGCCTTCATGCTCTGTGGTGCAAACAGCGATCTCTTTGGGCGACGATGGTTCCTCATCGGCGGGAACGTCCTGATGGTCGTGGGCTCTGTGATCGTGGGCTCCGCGAAGACCACAGGTGCAGCCATCACAGGTATGGTCATCAGTGGATTCGCGGGCGGCAATTGCCAGATCTCTGCCTTTGCCATTCCCGAATTGTTACCCAACAAATGGCGCCATATCGGGGTTGTCATCGCCGACGCCTTCGTCTACGTGGACGTGATCGCGGGTCCGATCGTTGCTCGGTACGGGCTGGCTGCCGGATCCCCGGGCTGGCGTTGGCTCTTCTACTCGACCGCGTTCGGGAATGGACTGGTGGCAGTGGCCCTCATCTTGTGGTACTTTCCACCTCGCCATCCTCGTGGAATCCCTTTTGGCCAGGCCTTCCGCGAGCTCGACTATATTGGAGGCGTCCTGTTCACGGCCGCCGTCTCGCTCATCCTGGTCGGAGTCGTTTACGCGTCATACCTCCCGTCCAACGATGGGAAAGTCATCGGTCCTCTGGTATCGGGATTTGCCACACTCGTCGCCTTCGCCTGCTGGGAAACGTGGGTGCCCCTGAAGCAACCACTCACACCCCCTCGCCTCTTCAAACACAACTACGGCCGCTCGTTGTCCGCGCCCATGGTTGTCACATTCTCTGTGACCATTTATTATCTCGGCACGAACGTGATATGGTCGACAATCATCGGGACGATCTTCACCACCCCATCATCGCCCACATCGCTCGCGGCAAAATACTCACTGGCCCAAGGCATGGGGGTATTGGTCGGGGCAATCTGTCTCAGCACCATCGGGACCAAGCTGAAGCACTGGAAGTGGAGCCAATGTTTCTGTGTTACCATGATGACCATGTTCGGTGGCCTGTTGGCGCTGACTACCGAGAAGACTCGCGCAATGTCCATTGTCTTTTGCTTTTTTTGCGCCACCTTTTACGGCTGGGCCCAATACTTGTCCATTACCTACGTCCAGTTTGGGGCTGAACAAACCGAGTTAGGCATTGCTGGTCGACTTGCGTAAGCCTGAATTTATTGCGCGGATCACCTGCTTCATTGGCTAACCAAAAAACAGGGGCACAGGTCGATATGCCGGTACATCAGTCGCCTCGACCGTTTACGTGACGATTCTTTCCAACGCTGTTTCCAGCAATGGGGTGAAAAAGGTCATTCCTGCAGTGATGCAGGCTGGCGCTTCGCGAGCTCTCGCACAACAGGTTCTGGCTGCCTTGCCCTCGGGGCTGGGTGCCGTTGCAGCTGTTCCTGGTACCACCGACAGCATTGTGGTCGCGGCTGCTCTCGCCTGGAGAGACACGTATGTTGCCGGGGTGAGGACGGTGGCTCTGGCGTCAATCGCCTTCGGCGCTCTCGGAGCCATCACCTGCCTGTTTTTGGAGGACATCACGCCGAAGATGAACGAGAAGATTGAGATTTATCTGGAGAACGATGTGAATGCGGAGCGCAACGTATATCATTGAGGCGAATCTTCGTTTGTGATGGGGTTTGGTGGATGTCCACCTGGGGTCTTTCTCGAGGCCTGCGAAGATGTGACTCGGATCTTGTCGAGATCTTGTCGATCAGATAGTTACATTGTTTCCGGTACACAGCCAAGTATGGTAAACTCCATCCTTAAAAAGGCCCTCGAGTTCTCTGCCTCGATAACCGTGTTTCTCTTTACCCCTGTGCCTCTGTCTGATAAATCCTACCGTTTTTGAGGTCACTAGGCTGGGCTAGACTAGCTCACATGTAAAGGGGGACGGTGGGAGTGGACTAGAGCTGCCAGAGAGCCAGAGAGAGTTGAAGAGGAGCGCTACGACAGTCTGGGGGAGGATATCATATCTACAAATATGTTCGCGATGAAGCTGGTAGACGAGGCATATTGGATCTAAGAGATATCTGCTCTCACTCGTCACTCGGCATATTGAGAACAGAGATGATCATCACTAGTGTCCAAGTTGAGTTTAACAGCCTCGACTCGACGTTGACCTCACTCACACCAGAAAAGTTGTGGGGGTAAAAAAGAGGGTTTGCAAATGTCTTGAATTCATCATCTTCTGAGAAATATCTCGGTGCCCCCCCCCCCCCCCCCCATTGACAGCAGCAGCCAGCGGAGACCATTCCGGCTGGGCACGACAAACCAGCGTGACTGGCTACGAGCGAACGATCCAAAAAGGGGTGGTGAATATCGAATGACCTTGTGATTTTGTTCTTTGCTTGCAGCCTGCGTCAGGTCAACTCACGGCTTCAGAACAAGCCCGTCCTCCATCTCGGTGGCCTGCTTCAGCCCCTGCTGGGCCGCATCCGCAAAGTCCTTCAAGAACAGCCAGCGGGCCTTCTCGTTGAGCCGCTTGGCCTTCCAGTCGTTGAGGGAGCCGCGCGGGAAGAACTCGACCTCGGACTCCTTGTGCAGCAGGAAGGTGTCGTGGGCGATGATGACGAAGACGTTGTCGGCCGCGTCAAACTCCTCGAGGTACTTGATGGTCAGGTTGGCGCGGTCCGTGTCGTGCGAAAAGTTCTTGGTCAGCCGGTACACCTCCTGGTCGGGCTTCTTGTGTGCGAACACGTCGCAGAAGGCGGCGCCGCTGCCGGGGCACAAGCCCACGCGGGCTCGGACGGTGCTGCGGTTCCACCACGACGAGAGGTCGAGGTCGATCTTCTTCGGGAGCGGGAGGTACTCGGTCGGCCGGTACTCGCCGCCGTGGTGGCACGCGTCGCCGCCCATGAAGACGAAGCTGTCGGGCGTGACGCGCGCGAGCCCGCACACGTGTCCGACCGCGTGGCCCGGCGCGTCGACAATGTAGAAGGACCCGTCGCCGAAATAGTCCAGCGCCCGGAAGTTGCCCACCTTCACGTCGCCCGCGGCCGCGAAGTCGACCTCGACCAGCTCCCGCCCTTGCCAGTCCGTCTCGAGCACCTGGCTCTCCGGGTTGACGGGGTAGCCCGGCACGAGAGCGTCGCGGAACCCGGGGCCGACGATGAGTTTGGTCGAGGACGGGAACGTGCTCGGGTCGCCCGTGTGGTCGTAGTGCCAGTGGCTCCAGATGATGCCCTCGATGGACTTGAGATCGACGCCCTCTTCGGTGAGGATGTCGGCCACGCCCTTCTCCACCTCCAACCCCCACTTGTGGTCGATGATGGTGTTGGCGATGCGCGGCGCCAGGTTCTTCCAGTCCTTGCGCGTGCCCAGGTCGAACAGGAGCTTGCGGTTCAGCGGGCCGTGCTCGATCAAAAAGCTATACGACGGGCACGAGAGCTTGTCGTGGCCGGGGATGTGAGGGCCGAAGAGGAGGCCGATCGGCACCTCGATCAGCGACGTCGAATCGATGATCTTGACAGACACGGTCGACGACGAGGGTGGGATGTTGAGCGCGGGTGGTGTCTTGGGCGGGACCAAGTACTGGCTCGCGTCTTGGGAAGCCATCTCTTCGATCTCTGGCGGTGATGAGACAACAGTCCTTTGTCAGTTTAACAGGGGCAATTCTAGTGACTATGTATGTGTCCTGCAAGTTCAGGGAACAGGGAGGGAAGACTATTTAATAAATTGACGCTGACGAGAAAACCAATTCGAGTCACGTATGTCATATAGCGTTACCGATGCTACTCGCTCCATAATTTATGTACCCCTACGATCTATTATACATTGTCCCTCGTTACCGTTTACCAAAGGAGTACTCCGTAGTAGGCGGGTGGTGCATTTTCGGCACAAGAAAGGCGCATCTCCTCCCCTTGTCACCTCGGGAAAGACGCGAAACCCCTCGACTCCAGATCCCCCCCGCACGCATCGCACTCGGTGTTTGTTCTCCCTTTTCCCCCACTTATGCCTATTGGACGATTTAATCTGTTGGATCGGTGGTGATTGGAGATGCAAGGGGGGAGGTAATGAGATAACCAGTCATGATGGGTGATAACCTAGGTAATGAATGACATAGCCAGACACTCCTGGTTCTGGGAGTCACGGGACTAGGGGGAATACCTGGATGCTATTTACCACATACCAAAGACTGATATCTTTGGTATATCATTATGGCTGACGTATTGACAGGGCGTAGTGACGATGAGATGTATGTCGGGAACAAATGTTTTTATGTTTATACAAGAACCCCATGAACCCATCTGCGGCTATCAATCGGCGCCAGACAGACCATGATCGGGGTTAGTTGTCCGAAGAATAAGCTTGGAGCCCCTCAAGAACCGGCTTGAGCCTCGTGATCATCCCGTCGAGATTATTCGACAAGACATTACATGTTGCTACAACACTGGTTAGCAAGTATCCTTGTCAGGGGACCCAACACATCTCTTTTGGGTAAACACTTACCAGGCCAGACCCAGCGCTCGCGGATCATGTCCCGGTAGATCATGATGGGGAGCAGCTCCCTCTGAATCGGCTTTTCGTACTTGTATTCGCTCTCCGCCACGATCTCGTCCATCATGGTCGTGATGACGAGCTCTTCCGGTCCGGGAATCTCCATGAGGCGCCGTCCCAGAAGATACCAGCACATTAGGAGACCTAAGAGTCCCCAACGTCAATTACACTTCTCGCAGTAGTACGCAAGGGGACCTGTGAGACTTACTGCCTTCGTATGCTGCGAGCGGGGCATAACAGGGGTAGTTCAAGCACGATGTCTTCAGCAAGTAACCCAATCCCAAGCGAACGCGCACTAGCAGGCAACGACATGCGCGGACGATTGCTTTCATGAGGTCGGGAGGGTTATCGAGCTGATACAGCTTGGCGATCTGACTCCGAGATACCTGGTCGACAGGCAGGAGAGCGAGCGCCTTCATCTCGTTCATCTGCGCGTTCGCATAGAGACGATAGTACGCCGCATTGAGGACGACCAGTGCGTTGGCCATCAACGGGCCCTGTGGCGCGTCGGGGACCGTGGTACAGTGTGGATGTGTTCTCCACGCCTCCTCCCACGTATGCAGTGCCAGGCGGAGCGAGTCCTCGTCTGCCACGACCGTCCCAGTGGCATTGCCCAGGCGAAGTGTGGAGATGTGCGAAAGGATGACGCTGATCAGGGTCAACAGGCCAAATGGGCTGATTGTGTTGTCGAGTGGAGCGCCCGAGAGAAGCTGTCTGAAGCATACCACCGAGGAAATTGTGACTCGGGTCGAATTCTGCCAACTGAGTCCGCCCGCTGTCCACAGTTCCTCGGAACAGGGTAGCGACCCCTCCAACTCGGTGTTGGAGCTCCTCAGCACCGCATTGTCCTCGTTACAGAGTAGGACTGCTCGGAGGACAGTGGTCCAGGACACGCATCTGGGGCCAGAGGTTTAGCGAGCGAATTGTAAACGGACCGGATGAAAGCCCAACCACGGGACATGCACGATTACTCACCTAATCATGCTCTCGCGGAATACCCATCCTGTCCAGTCATTTGCAGAGACCTTTGTCGCTTCGACGGAAGCTTCTCGGCAAAGCTAGGGAGGATTAGCTGGTCCATCTCAGACTTCAACAGCCAAGTTGGAAGAAACATACCACGTGAAGCCTTGTAAAAGACAATCTCGCCTGTCGTTGGATCCGATCATCACCTCCATAGAGTCCGTACTGGCAGGTAAGGAGCCTCGTTTGTAACTCCCATAGCTGGAAACCCGAGTCTCTCTGGCCAGCGATGACTAAATCTTCGTTCTGTGACGCAGTCCATGTCAGACCTTGACCATGATACTCTTCATTGTATCTGAAAAACCCTGGTGACTCAAATGTCCGTTGATCACATACCTCGCTCAACAGCTTCAAAACGGCGTAATATAGCCTAATACTAATCTCTTGCTCATTCAGGTAGACCGCTCCGCACGCCATGACAGCGAGCAAGAGAGGTGCTAAAGGCATGCAGGGTTAGTGCTGAGGGTCAAGGCCACGAAGTCGAAATTTTCATAGGCACATTTACCTACCTTGAATCGTGCCGATCGAGAACGTTGGTGCATGGATAATAGGGCAGTGCGGCGCGAAGTGTTTGAAGAATCCTCGGACGAGCCTAATGACCATGTAATTTGTGGGAAACACAAAGTCGCAGAGTCGATTTTCCACGTCGAACAGCTGCAAGTTGACTTTGGCTTGCTCGATTTCCGACGGGATCAGCCCCAGAAACAAACCCGAAGACTGATATTCTCCATTGTCTGGATCGGTGTGCCTTGCTGCAACATTCCTGCCCACATCCTCTGACCACGGGAGGGCATAGAACGGCTCGTCCCACGGCCACTGCACAAAAGCATCGTCAAGAAGCTGGAAGTCCATCTGGGCGCGAGGAATCACCTCTACATTCGCGGCTGGAGCTTGCACACGGTCCAGGGTGGCAACTTTCCATCCTCGATCTAGACCCAGCTCGAAGGTGCTGGGGTTGGTGGCGACCCCGCCAGTCTGTGCGTTCAGCAGGGTCGACAATGATGGCAGAACCTCTGGGATGACCTGCCCGTTCGCTAGGCTGGTCGTTTCTCCGCCGTTGGTGTTGTCTGGCTGATGTCCCTGTACGGCCTGACCGTTGAGATCGTAGCTAGAATCATCAGACGATGTGTCCTGGTTCATACAAGATAGCTGGCCGTCCTGCGAGTCGGCTGGCTTTCCGGCCCCGCGATGAAGTACTCTCATGTGCCTGGAGATAACATCCTTGCGTGCAGACGTGAGCCCGCATATCGGGCAAGCATGTGGTCTCTGCCAACGATCTGCGTGGATAACAAGTCAATTGGTCAGCTCGGCAACTGGCCACTACTGCCATGCTATCGTTGATGATGGCGTGGAAAGGGACTTTGCTTACGACCGAGCTCATGGCGGCGACAGTGCTCCTTGCGCGTAAATGATTCGCCACAGACGTTGCAGAGATAGCGACGTTCTTTCTGGCTTCTCGTCACCCCATTCCGTCGCGGCTTGAAAAATCTCAGTTCTTCAGCCAGTGGGGTCCAAGCAGTGGGAAAGGCCGATACAGTTCCTGCGGCCATGATAATTGATTATGATTATTTTTTTTTTTTTCAGTCCCTAGGTAGCTTGCTTTGAGTGGAGTGAAACAATGGGGAATTGATAACATCAAATGCTCTGAGCGGAGGAGGAGGAAGACAAGCTGCTTGCCTCGGGTTTCGGGGACACATCGCAAGGGGCGCCTCCCTGAAGGTGAGAGCTGGGGGATTCAAGCAACGAGAGGAGCTGATCAGGCGCCGTGCATTTACTGGCGTGACTGGCCCAGTCTATATTGGGGTAGTCATCAGACTTTGTACCGAGTAACGGAGTTCCCCAAGTAGTTGGTATTGGCCCCCCCGTAGTCCCTTGGTCCCTTACGGCCCGTTTTTTTGCGGGGGAAAACCAGCATCCTGGAGGTTGCCGAGTGGGGGAAATGGATAATTTCACAAGCCACGAGATGAGTGGCATTTGTGAAGGTTTGTCGGCAGGACATCGCATGGTCGCCCCTCTCCGATCGGTGCTGTTGCTATCTCGGTCCTGCTGCTTGGGGTCACGACGAGGAGAAACTCTCTGATGCTCGACCTATCCCCACCAAGATCCATGGGGATGAGGAGCAGACCGAGAACAGTCGGTTAAGACGAGGAGGGGTTGTGTTGTCGATTCGCAGTTCCCGTACATATTACGGGAAGGATTCTCCCTGCGAAAGCCTAGCCATCCATAAACTGTGTCGTTTGTGAGCCTGAAGTGTCTGGATATCAGAAGTCTCTTGTACCGCGCATAATATAGCACCTCCCAGCTCTTAAGTGTCTTTATTCCCGTGCAAGATGCCTGGCCGACTTGAAGGTAAGGTGGCGATTGTCACCGGTGGTGGGAGCGGGTTCGGAAAGGCCATTGCGACCAAATTTATCCATGAAGGCGCCAAAGTGCTCATTGCCGAAATGAACCCAGCAAGCGGTGAGGCTGTGGCTAAAGAACTGGGGTGCGCGGCCATCAAGGCCGACGTGACCAACCGCCAAGACTGGAAGAATGTTTTGGACAAGTCGATTGAGTTGTACGGCGGCCCTGATATCGTGGTTAACAATGCTGGAACATGCTACTCGAACCAGGTAAGTTCTCCCTCAGTAAGTGGACGATTGCATTCTGACCGTGGTAACATCTAGCCATCCGAAGGCGTTCCCGATGACGAATTCGATCTCGTTGTTTCTGTCAACTTCAAGTCGATTTATCTCTCGGTGGCGGTCATTATACCATGGATGAAGGAACATAAGAGCGGCGGCTCATTCATCAATATCGCATCCACGGGAGCCACGAGACCGAAACCACGATTGACATGGTACAACGGAACAAAGGCTGCTGTGTGCTGTGCTTCCAGGTCGCTGGCACAGGAATATGCCCCCAACAACATCCGATTCAATTCGATATGCCCGCAGTTTGCCAGCACAGGATTGTAAGAACCACAACTCGCAGCTATATTTCATCGTTGGCTAACACAAGCTCTTCACGCAGGTCGCACAAATTCCTCGGCAAGGAGAACACACCGGAGAATCGAGCCTATTTCGTATCGTTGATTCCTCTGGGAAGATTGACCGATGTTACCGACATTGCCAATGGTTGCTGCTACCTGGCCAGTGACGAGGCGAGCTATGTTACCGGCACCGAGTTGATTATTGACGGCGGCCGAAGTGCGTAAAGAGACTAGGGAGACTATAGCCAATACACGCGGTGATATACTGTATGTTGAGGGAGCAATAACACAAGTACCGGCAGAATGACATGCCTACCGACGTCTCTACACCCTTGCACGTAAGCCGTGTAATTTCACCATCCTGGTATCGTGTACGATATCCTCCGCATAGCAATGCATAGCGATAAATACCCACTGAACAATTCACCGCTCAGAGCCATATTTCCGAGCGACTAATGGACACGGTCAATGCACGCACATGGACCTTTTGGTCTACCACTTGACATGTGTCTCTATGCTATCCTTACAAGGTACTAGTCCCCAATCCCCCATCGAAAAGACACACAGCCAGGCTCACTTTATCCAGACTCGGTACTTGGAGAGGATCCGGCAAATTTCCGCTCCAGCCCCTTTGTCGCTGGTGTCTTGTCTCCTCCTCTCCCCATCTTTTCCCCCTTCCCCACTCAATATCACCCCATGGCACAGGTTTGACAGGTATCCAGGGCCCAGTACCTTGTACTCTGGACGGTGGGCTTCGTACGGTGTACGGACGAAAAAGAAGATTTCCTGCCATGCCGTGGCTCGAAGCTTGATTCTGGCCACGCAGCGCCCCTTCCGCCATGCCGAAGTTCGGGGCCTTGTCTGATACACCAGATACGGTAATTGCATAAGGGCTGATTGTCAGAGTAGAAATACGTGTGGCTGACAGAGCCGTGGAGTCTTTGTTCCTATATCTCCTTCACGTTCCTGGCTTATCGGTGTCGTAACGTGGACCTGCACAAACACCTCCAAGGTCTCGACCATTGCTTCTGTCTAGTGGTGTCATCACACAGGCTATCATACCCAATTGACGCCGCATAAGTCTTCTGTCCAGAAAGATGGCGGCTGAAGAACGCAAAGGTTGGTTCAAGGACCAGATCAGACTTGTGAGCATTCTGGTAAGATAGACACTCCCAATCCAGCAGATGGCTCTAGTGATCTAACCGTCTGTGCCGCCAGATCACAATCTTCATCTCTCTGGGGTCTTTCACCTATGGCTACTGCAGCTCCATCATCGCCACCACCCTGGGCCAACCCGACTTCTTCAAGTACTTGCATCTCGACACTGAAGGCCCCGGCTTGTCTCACACAAATGCCATCACCGGCGCCATGAATGGTTTATTCCAGGCTGGTGGTTTCCTCGGAGCCCTCTCCATTGGCCCTATCTGCGACTGGTGCTCACGACGAGGCGGCATTGGCATTTCAGCTGCAACCTGCTTGGTGGGCGGAGCTCTGCAATGTGGATCCGTCAACGTCGGCATGTTCTTGTTCGCTCGATTCTTGACAGGTATGACCATTCCAGTCTCGATGGCACCCATACAGTGGGCAAAATGCTGAGTATCGCAGGTATTGGAACTGGCATGATCGTCTGTGGAGTACCTCTGTATCAGAGCGAGGTCTCTCCCCCCCATACCCGTGGTGTCTTTGTCGGAGCGCACGGAGCTTTGCTCTGTACCGGCTACTCGGTGTCTGGCTGGGTCGGCTACGGCTGTTTCAAGTACTCTGGACAGTTCCAGTGGCGGTTCCCACTTGCTGTGCAGTGCTTTGCGCCCTTGATGCTACTAGGCGGACTGTTCTTCATCCCAGAGAGCCCTCGTTGGTGTAAGTCGATCTGCCCACAAATGTGAACAGGAACCGCCATGCCTAACGAGTGTCACCCCACAGTGGTCCTTCACGACAAACACGATCGCGCCTACAAGGTGATGGAGTGGCTGCACCGAGATCCTCGAGACCCCGAGGGCATCCTCGTCAAAGAGGAGTTCTATGCCCTGCTGAAACAGCTGGAACTCGAAAAACTCCGTGGCGCCGGAGGGTACAAGGAGCTCTTTACCGGGTGGCCCAACCGCAAGCGTCTATTGCTGGGCTTCTTCACCGTCTTTGGCGGTCAGTGCACTGCAACCATTGTCATCAACAACTACGGTGTGATTCTGTACACGGCCCTCGGATACGTGGCACCGACCACTCTCGCCTTTACGGCCGGCTGGGTCACTGTTGGAGTTGGGGGGAACGCACTCTCGGCGCTGATTGTTGACCGCGTCGGACGTGTGAGGCTGTTAAGTGAGTTCGATTCCGCATTGGAGAGAAGGGAGATGAAAAGCTAACCAAATATGTCTATCACCAGTCATCGGATTCTGCGGTTGTCTGATGGCGCTCATCGTCGAAATGGCCCTGCTGGCCACGTACAAGGGCACGACCAACAAGGCCGGGCTGGCGGCGGCCGTGGCGTTTCTGTTCATCCACGTCGGATTCTACAGCTCGTGCGTCGACGCCGTCACGTACATCTACTGCACCGAGATCTTCCCCAACCACCTGCGCGCGCGAGGGTCGTCCATCTCCGTGTCGGGCCTCTTCTTCGCCACCGTCATCTACACGTGCGCCGCGCCAACCGCGTTTGCCAACATCGGCTGGAAATACTACATCGTCTTCGCCATCACCACCGCCATGACCGCCGTGGCCTGCTACCTGTGGTGGCCCGAGACCAAGGGCCTGTCGCTCGAGGAGATCAACGCCCTGTTTGGCGAGGAAGTCGCCGTCGACGTGGGCCACATGACCAAGGAGGAGAGGGATGCTTTGGACGAGAAGATCTTTGCCCAGACCCAGGAGATTGAGGGCATCGCCAGTCAGCCGGTGCCGGAGCACGCAAAGGCTTGATCTCTGTGGAAAACCTTGTCTGCTCCGTCCCCCCTATCCTACAACGTACCCGACTTGCACTATCCAGGATATTTCATCAGGCGAATAGACGAATGGGCAATTAGACTAGACTTTCTGGAGCTACAGAAGCATTCAAATGGCACGAACTAGATTTGGGCAAGAGAGAACCCCCCTTTTGTTTTGGAAGATGACCATCAGAAGGTCCGGTTTGATCGTGGTCTTCATTGGAAAAAAAAAAGAGGACAAGGTAAAACAAGGAGGAGTTCAGTCCTTGTTATTCCCAGATCTTCTTGGTCTTCACTCTTGTGCAGCAGAGACAGATGTCTTTATACAACGTAGAGAATAAATAGTAGATAATACTTATACGTACCCAAAGCGGGCTGGATAGCTGGATTCTCATCCTCTCAGTCAGAGCGGGAGGAAGGGAGTATCTCCTCATCACAAACATGACATTGCCCATCACGCATTCCCCCAGGTGCCCAGTACGTTGATTATAGGAATATCATAGTATGTATACCTGGATACCTAGATTTGCAGATGTATAAGACAAATAACACCCATTTCCAGATCAGCTCATCTCGAGTCAATTCAACTCACATCCTCAATCCTGTACGACTCTTAGGTCTTCAACGGCGGCACCTCAATCCTCAACAACGGCGCGTGCTGCTGCGTACCGAACGTGTCCCTTTCGCCCACGCTGCCCTGCAACTGATTTGCCGGTCGCTTGAACGTGCACTTCCACCCGAGCGCGGGCTCGAAGAACATACAGGTCAGAATGTCGTCGTCGCTAGCCAGGTGGTAGAGGTTCCTCATGACGTCCTTGGTGAGGACGGCGCTGTCGCGCACGTGCTTCCAGATGGTGGGGTCGTCGAAGAGGATGTCGAGCGTGATTTCGTAGGGGCCCGAGTTCTTGGAGCGCACGACGGCGGCGAGGTCGGCGATGCGGGTCGGTTGCGACGGATCTGGGAGGGCGTGTTTCGCGGAGGCTGCAGAGTGGATGTTTAGTATGGGTGCTCATAGTTTTCTGCATAAACTACCTTCTTTTCGGGTCTTGGAGTTGAACTTACCTGCGCCTACAGGAGTGACTACATCTCCAGCCTGTCGAACCGGCCGTTCAGACCGCACCAGCTTCGACCTCGATGCGTCCGGGCTGCCAATCACAAACGACTCGATCGGGAAGAAACTGAGCGGATCCTCGACGTCCATCAGATGGTACACGCTAAACTTGTACACCGGCCCCACGGACTGCTCCAACGGCGTCAGCGGCGAGGCGAAGTTGCCCGCGGTGGCCAGTTGGCCGGGGTATTCGCCGTGGAGGACCATGACCCTGGCGTATCCGGCGACAGCGTCGGCTTCGTTCTGGGTCGCGGCGATGACTTCTCCCAGAACACCGATTTCGTGGGGCACCGCGGTGGTGGCATCCGGATCGAGCGGGCCCATGACAGCGTTCTTCCCGTAGATGTGGAATATCAATTGCGGACCATTGGCTTCGCCGAGTGTCGGGAACGCCGCTTTTGTCCTCGGCCGCACCGTGTGCTCGAGAAAGTCGTCGATGCCCCGGATGAGGATGGGGTCGCGAATGCCTCCAATGAAGGCGGAACGGAAACCGACTTGTGTAGCCCCTTCAAGTTTGATCTGGTATGTCGGCGTAGGCACAAACTCGGCCCCCTGGATGTGGATAGACCGGCCGTCCGTCTGTGGCTTAAACTGTACCTTGTCCAGATGTAAGACGCCACCCGGGCCAGGGAGCCTGTCTGGACGGGTTTTCTCGTACATGGTGTGCGCTGCCACAGAGCGGGGTATACATCGCTGGCCCGGTGTGATAGGCGTCAACTGAAAACTGTCCTGGTACATGGTCGCCAGGATCGAGCGGCCCTTGGGCACCGCGCACTGTCCGCCACACTCGACGATCTTCCCCATGTGCCACGCCGGGTCGCGCTGGACGCCGCGGTGCATACTGAATGCTGCAAAGGGCGCGGGATCGTATGATCGCCCAGAGATGACAATATCCACGTCCGGGTCCTCGAGTGCTTTCATAAAAGGTTCAGCGCCCATCTGCGCGACGATGGCCACGGCGTCCGACACATCTTCCTCCTTCAACGCGGGACCTGGGCCGCAGGGTGTGATGGCGCCCGCTCGTAGCTGGCTCAGTATCACCTCGCGGTCGTTCTTGAACTTGATGGTCGCCACCTTGAACCGGTAGCCCTTGCGCTCGCTGATCTCGCGCACGATGTTGACCAGGATGTCCACCTGCTCATTCGTGCCCGCGCCACCGGCGGAGCTGACGAGCAATTTAATGCCAAAGTCGAAGCAGGCCTCGAGAATCGGGGTGAGGTCGTGTGCAAAGGCTTGTTTACTGACAATCGTCCGGCCGCTACCCAGCATGTACGGGCCTGGGTCGGTGGAGCCGCTGTCCGCAATGATGGCGTCGGGACGGGTGTTTTCGTCCAAGACGGTGGTCCAGAAGTCGACGACATCATAGCCGTAGCCCAGCATGGGCGTCGGCGCGAAGATTTTGACGGGATAGTTTTTGGCAATCATGGCTGCTGATGTCTGTATCCCCTCTCTGACACAGCATGAATTCACATTTGTTCCTTTGTTCAAGTTCTGTCAGGGTCGAATTAAGGCCTGATCCGAAGGGCAGAGATCACCTGTCGCTTGGGGAGTATCGTATTCGACTCCGCTGTCGGAGTGGTTGGATGGTGTTGTCGAGGTGAGTCTCTGGATCTGGGGGATTCGAGATCGGACAAACTCAGCCTCGTCGGGCCCGACACCGGGCGAGGCTGTGACCCTGACGTCCCTTATTGTTGGCATCAATCGGCGCAGCTTCGGAGGAGGGTTCCTTCGTCTTCCTTCATGATCTCCAAAAGGCTTCTCTCTCTCTTCTTTCTGATGGCAAGCCTTCACTATTCCCCCACTAGACTCTCTCCACGTTGCTTGCATCTCTTGCAGCTGTCCTCACATGCCATATTCCCCACTGGACTGGTTTCCCACTGGGACGAACTCAACCCGTATCGACCCCGGAATTCCTACCCCGGATTTCATCTTCCGCTCTGCACATGTTTGTGCGTGTATGCGTATCCTGGGCAAAGAGCTGGGAACATGTGACGATGAATTTTTTGCGGTCCACGGCTAGACAGCCCGGAAGACTGGGTTGAGTGGACGATACCCCTCTGAGGGTGGCCCGGGAAGACCTTGGGCGAGGTGTCTGTCTCTACAATGTACACAGGTGCCTACAGATGTTCGGTGGGGTTTTGGGAATGCACAGTTCAAGGCACTTCTCGTCTCTAGACCCTGACTGATTGACTGATTGAGACTTCTTCCTGACCTTTGGCTTTTTTGTTTATAGAGAAGAGGAAACAAATACTCGTTTCCCTTGAATCGATATCGTCTCCTCACTTTGTGTCGCACTGGTCCTTTTATCTTCTCTTTATCACTATCAAGTCACTTGTTATCAGCTTCTTCCGTCAAACATGGGTTCTCTCGGTTCCTTCCAGCAGACCAAGTCGCTGGCCGACGTGAAAAACAAGAAACTACTACACTACAAGGGCTTCATTGACGGACAATGGGCCGATGCCGCCTCTGGGAAAACATTCGATTTGATCGATCCAGGCACAGGTAAAAGCACTACTTACCTTGACAGCCTCCGTTTCCTGTTTTTTTTTACGCGCGATGGCAGAATATGGCAGACCTAACAGCTTGTGTGATTTCAAGGCGAGAAACTGGCCACATTCCCTGAAATGGGCGCGGCGGATGTCGCTCGAGCGATCGATAGCGCCTCTAAAACCTTTGTCACCTGGAAAAACACGTCGGGCCGTGAGCGCGCGCGCATGCTGAGAAAGTGGAATGACCTGTGCCTGGAAAACACCGAGGACTTTGCCTTGATCATCACCCTGGAGACGGGTAAGCCGCTGTACGAGGCAAGGGCCGAAGTGATTTACGCGTGCAGCTTTCTCGAGTGGTTTGCGGGCGAGGCTGAGAGGTGCGATATGATCCCCCACGGAGCATGTGACGCATCAATAACCTACAATGCGGGTTGTGCTGACAGTTTGGGACCACCATTAGGACGCATGGTGAAAATATCCTTACCGCCAACAGGAAACAGCGACTCGTCACGATGAAGCAGCCCATTGGAGTGGTCGGTTGTCTGATGCCGTGGAACTACCCCATGGCCATGATTACCCGCAAAGCCAGCGCGGCCATCGCTGCCGGATGTACCACCATCTGGAAACCTGCAGGCGAAACACCTCTCTCCGCTGGCGCCATGGCCGTCCTTGCTATGGAGGCCGGCATCCCAGCCGGAGTGATCCAAATCATCACCAGTTTGACCACCGTCGCAGAGGTGGGCAAGGAGATTTGCACAAACAAGCTGGTGAAGAAGGTCAGCTTTACGGGCAGCACGAGAGTGGGGAGGTTGTTGATGGAGCAGTGCGCGCCGACGGTGAAGAAGCTGAGCTTGGAACTTGGGGGCAACAGTCCCTTTATTGTCTTTGACGATGCAGATGTCGATGTTGCCGTCGAGGCTGCCGTTATGGGTCAGCAGCACCAGCACCTTGCCCGTCATTTTCTGTTCAGAAATGCTAATTCCCCGGGATAGCCAAGTTCAGAAACACCGGTCAAACGTGCGTTGCCGCCAATCGAATCTTTGTGCAAGACGGCATCTATGACAGGTTCGCCAAAGCCTTGTCCAACACGATTTCGACTTTCAAGATCGGCCCGGGCACTCAGGTACCGCAGCCTGGTGTCATTTTTGATGAAGAAATGAAGTATACTGATGAGGATTGCAGGATGGTGTCTTTGTCGGACCATTGACTCACGAGAACGTACTGTCAAAAGTGCTGACTCACATTGAAGGTCTGGTCTCATTACACAAACACATGGTGACCACCAGAACTATGATGCTGACCTGGATTATGCAGAGGCCAAGAACAACGGTGGCAAGATCATCCTGGGCGGGAACCGAGTAGAGGGAACAAAAGGATACTATGTCCAGCCGACTATTATTGCAGGTCAGTTTCTCCATTGATACTGGGAGTAAACCTTCTGGGCCCTGGTCGAGATACTAACCAGACTGCCACCGCGAACAGATATGCCCCGCGGCACCATCACTGAGCGAGACGAGGTGTTCGGCCCCGTCATCCCCCTATACCGCTTCCACACCGAGGAGGAGGTCATCGAACTGGCCAACAACGTCGACGTCGGGCTCGGCGCCTTTGTCATGACGTCCAGCATGCCCCGACAATGGCGCGTGACAGAAGCTCTCGAGGCAAGTTGTTTCTTCCCCTCCCTCTACCAAGACGACTTCATTCTTTCCCCTTGTTGGATACTCTGCTGACAGCATATGACCTTTTGTCTATGTGTGTGTACAGGTCGGTGTCGTCGGCGTAAACATTGGTCTCCTCTCAGCCGCCGAAAATCCCTTTGGAGGCGTGAAGCAGTCCGGTTTTGGTAGGGAGGGTGGACGTCAAGGGATTGACGAGTACCTCGTTCTCAAGAGCATGTTTTTAAATGTTGCGAGTGGTTGAAGTCGAGTCTCAGGAGAGAGAATGGAGAGCCTGGAGCAGGCGATATATCTACATACCTACCCAGGGCCAAAGTATCCGTCACAAGTTCCTGTAGATATCTCTGTCAGAGCATAATATGTGAGGTGTTTGAGAATTCTTATACCTTGTTGATTGGGCGTTATGGTTTCTCTACGGGGTAATGTAGGTAATGTAGGATGCTTCTCGATACCAATAGAAATGCTAGGGTACCGAGTGCTCTCGGAAGAGAAAATGATCTGTGCAACTGAGCATATATCTCTTCATCATACACACTTTCTGACTACTGTGACTTTACTTCTGAACGCTGGACCAAAAGGCAGTACATGGTGATATCAAACATATTCTTTCGTTTATATGTCTCTATAGTCTCTCTACTCAAAACCCCCCTTTCAAAGTAGCCCCTCCAGCGGCAGCGTCAAACTCTGCGGCCTCGTTGATCCCGACGACCCTAAAAATATCGTAGATACCCCCGGCCTTGTCCTCCCTCTCGGTGACAAAGCCCGTGTCTCGCAGCTCGGTCATGGCGCGGCGGGTCGAGTTGTACACCTCGGTCAGCGACAGGATGGACCAGATGACGATCTTGAAGCCGATCTCCTTGGCTTCGGCGGCGGTGATGGCCGGGGTGACGCCGCCGTGGACGATGTTGAGCAGGCACGGGATCGGGTGGAGGGCCTTGACGGCGGCGCGGGCCTGTTCTTTCGACACGAGGCCCTCGAAGAAGGCGACGTCGGCGCCGGCCTCGTGCGCGGCCTTGAGGCGGCGGATCGCCTCGTCAAAGCCCAAAGACTGCAGCGAGTCGGTGCGCGCGATGATGACCAGGTCGCGGCCCGAGGCTTCGCGGGCCATGCTCGCGGCGCGGATGCGCGTCAGATACGTCTCCAGGGACACCAGCTCTTTGTTGCGCAGGTGGCCGCAGCGCTTGATGAAGGCCTGGTCCTCGATGTGCAGCGCGGCGACGTTGCCTTCGATGTACGTCTTGGCCGTGCGCGCCGCCGACAGCGACGAGCCGAAGCCCGTGTCGGCGTCGGCGATGACGGGCACCCTCCAGTCCAACCCGGCGATCATGCTGGCGTTGGCCGCCATCTCGACCATGTTGATGATGCCCAGGTCTGGCGAGCCCGTGCGCGACGCCGCCGTGCCCGCGCCCGTCATGTACAGCGCGTCGAAGCCAATGTCCAGGGCGATGCGGGCCGTGTAGCCGTCGAAGACGCCCGGGCAGACAACGATCTTGTCCGGGTCGTTGATCATTTCGCGGAGGATGGTGGCGGCCTGTCGAAATGGCTTTTTGCCGTCGCCGCTCTGCCTAGTCGTCCAGGCCATGGTTGGCGTCGAGCGTGTGAATAGTTTTTACGGGGAAGAGACGTAAAGTATACGGGAAGTGTCCAGACCAACCAGTCCTCAGATACTCAGAAGCATTCAATTTCTCGTTCCAAAGACTTTGGATCACGAGCGTTCAGCACGACACACGACACGACGCGATCGATACACGCAAAATGAGTCCCTCCAGTTCTCTATCTACAATAAAGAGTAGTCGACCAGGTGACCCTGTGCGCGACTGATTTTATGCAACCTGTACCCAACTACTCGGTTCTCCATCTCCTCCTCTTAACTCTGTAATTTTGTACAACGATCCGTGATTCGCAAATGCAAACGTAAACCGCAAACCGTAAACGCCGGAATAAGCGACTTTGTAAACAACACTCACTCTTCTCTCTCTCCCCCCTCATCCCCACTGAGTGGGAAAAGGAGGAGTCGAGTGGGGGGAGAAAAAACGACGGGCACAACGGCCAATACCGTGGCTTGCAGATCCTAGATCCCGGCATAAGCGAGGCGCGAAGCTAGGATGCGCTTGAAAGGAAAACCCCTCCGATACTGGCGCAGATCGTTAGAGGAGCGATCGGATGGTGCGAAGACGGATGGACCCTTGCGATTTCGGGGGTTAGGGCCTCTTGGGGCCGGCTATTGAGAGGGCCGATCGGAGGTTGAGAGCCAAGTGGCACCTTGGGGACGGTGGAATAGGCTGGGATGGGATGTTGTGCTTGTGGTGGATAGACTTGGATGCCGGGCCAGTAGCAAACAACCTCGACAGTTTGAGACTTGAACGGATTGTTCTGATCTACCTCTACCTCTGCCTCTGCCTCTGCTTTTGAAAGGGGGGCAAAGGGACGTTTTATATACCTCGTACTCAAAGCTTCATTGCTATTTTGGTATTTGAGAGGCTTTGCTCTGCTAACCAGGATTCTTCTTTCCATTCTGTATCGAATCAAGTCGCCTGACTCCCTAGGAGTACATGGTCATCCCCCAGCGACTCGATAGGCTCCATAGTGCTCGCACCAAACCATTCCGAAGACACACCACTGTTTTCCAGCCCGAACAACACACCGAGACCAGAGACCAGAGGCCAGAGCTTCAAGTCCTGTCCCATTCACGCATCTGGACTGTCCTCCGTCTTCTTCAAGGCCCGAAGAGCAAGTTCGGCAATCAACCGCCCTGCCTGGTCCGCCGTCATATTGTTCTGGAACCCGATCTGTCGCAAACTGCCCCCGTTCACCAATCGTTCCGCCATCGCTCTAGCAAGCTTTGTACGAGCCTCGATGACTTTGTCGTCCTGTACGCCTTTGCCTTTGCCTTTGTCAAGCGGGAATTTGGGCAAGTCAAACAAGTTGGCAGCCTTTGTGAGCACGCACGGTAAGAAATTAGCAATCGCGGGCACAACAAAACGCTCTGTGGCTTTTTGAGGGCATTTACCTTTTCAGCGGGTTGCGACGCGTTGTTGGAATCCATTCTTGAGCTGAACGGGAGAGATTATTCTGAGTGACTGAAGGTATTTGAGTGATTTGGGTATGCGTAACTGCGTGTGTTTGCGTGTTTGTGTGTGCGAATTTTGTCTTGAATTAACCAGAGGAAAGAGATCCAGAGGAGGCTTTTCAAGGGAGAAATGGTCTGCTTTGACGTGTGACGGCGACCTTCTTGACAAGAATGTTCATTCACCGACGACTTGGATGTGATTGTTTACTGCGTCCTCCCGCAGGCCATGGTGGGCGCGGTATCGGGCTGTCTTCCTCCCACTCTCTCACAGCAATGGTATTTTCTACGAAGCGAGCAACTGGCTCCCTTTGGCTCCACTGAACATCTATCAGATATAACCCTTTGTCTATCTCTCATCACCTTCTTTATTTCTACTCCGTTGATGCTAACAAGAGGGCGACAATGGTGGTGACAACGTGCTTTGTTGCCGAAGTAGGAAAGAAAACCAGATAAAGACATGGATGGTATACTATCGTTCTGCCATGGGAGAGTCTGGAGAAGAACACCAATCCACCCAGAACGACTCGTTGGAACTCCGTCAAAAGCTTCTCCAGTAAGTAGGTATCTTGCCCACCGTGTCGATCGTGTCGTACATGCCACCGTCAAGCGTGCAAAACCTATCGAGGCATCGAAGTGGCTGCCTTTACCCTGGATCTTTCCTTTCTCAACAATCCTCAACTAAACACCGCTCATTCGATAAAGGATGAACTGCCTCCAGGCTGTGCAAGGCAGTACATGCATGTCCACTGCCTCACGGCAGGTCTCCTCACTATTCATGTCAGAATGCATAAATATTCGTTGTCAAAACATTCTCAACACTGTACTTCCTCGCCACATGACGGCACAGATAATCAGCAATCAACTCGTCCATCTCCTGATTAGAATCTCCCCAAGCTCGACATAGGTCACCAATGACAGACCAGAAGGATCCAACGGCGATATCGGCCAAGGACAGCAACAACCCAGCCATGACCGATACCATCACGGCCTCAGGGCAAGCAGATCCGAAGGCAAGTGCGGTATCCTCACCAGCGTCGTCAGACGTGCCAGGAGGGGTGGCAACTCCAAGACGATTCATCCGATCGTTAACATCCAGGAAGTCATTCAACGTCGCATCAGATCCGTCTCTTGTGCCCGCGCCCCTCACTATTAGAAAGCAAGCCCGAAACGTCTCGGCCCCTGCATCCCTCCCGAGCAGCGACAGTGCGACCGCAGACGCCGCCCATCAGGCCGAGCGCCATGGTCATGATCCCACCAAGCCGGAACCAGGGTCCAGCAGCAGCAGCAATCCAGGCAGTATTTGTCACCACTTTCGCAACCGACCCCGCTCGCACCAGCACGCGATCCTCGCCGCCGTGACCAGAATGGTCGCCAACGGCGAGGCCGAGGTGGCTGAAATTGCCGCGGTTTTGGACATGGAACCGAGCGAGCTGGTCCAGTACATTGCGGATTTTGAGGCGTTGGCCCGAGAGGCTCCGAGCGTGGTGGACGAAGAGATCACGGCGTTCTATTCGTCGATTCCTGCCACAGTGCTGAGCGAGAGCGAGGTGGACGAGCTCTGCGGCGGCACGCCTCTGGGATATGTCGAGACGAACGAAGCTGGCGTTGTTGCTTTGACAGGGAAAGAGACAGGGATGGAGCCGGTCACGCACGAAGGGGACGACCTATCGGATGATGGGAGCGAGAGCACCATCCGCGCGAGGCGCTTGTCCTGGGTAAGTAGCGACGACGACGATGACGGCGCCGAAGTATACTACGACGCACAGGAATATCCCGACGAGAGCCCAAGTCCAAGCCGCGTGCCACCACCACTCTACACTGTTCTATGGAGTAGCGACCACGACCACGCTGACAGAACCGTCCACTCCCACTACCTGACACCAGGCCGCCAGGTACTTGAACTTCAACACCGTCGACTCCCCATTCCTGATACCACCACCACAACCACCACTACCGCAATCGTCCTCTCCGTCGTCCTACCCGTTCCAGACCCAGCAGCACCTCGTACGGCTCCACCACCGCCACCGCAGAAATCGCTCCTCCAGAGAATCATCTCCAAGGTCCCGAACATCGTGTGGATGGGTCTGGCCGTGCTGGTCGGGAGATTTCTGGGCGTTGCGCTGTCCGAGGCGACTTCGCCGCATCGTGGATATGGGTACATGCACTCGTATTACTAGCGAGAAGCGATGAAATGACAAGGCTACGAGGGGATAATGGATTAATGGATAATGGAAAAGTGGATCTTTGTTCGGACGAGGAGGTACGATAAAAGAAAAAAAAAGCCTACGAAGAAGGAAAAAAAGACGAAAAATGCCAAAATAAAGTAACATCAAACAAAATACAAAGAAATACAAAGCATACAGTCAGTCAGTCAGTCTACTCTACTCTACTCTACTTGTAGCCGCAACATCGTATCTATAAAATTTTTCAGGGGTGTGAGTACATTACGCACACCAGGACAAATACATCCACACAACACACATACATATATACCTAGGTACATACTCAACACGTATTGAAGAACGAGGCACACACACGAGGTGAGCCTGAAAAAAAAAGGCGATCAAGTCAGATCACGTGTATCCGCTGCCCCCCTGAGGCTCTGGCGAGGCTGGAATGCGTCAGGGGCGCACATTCCACGCCTCCCAACCTCTACATATCAGTGTCAAAAAGATCATCCTTCACATCCGCAATAGTAGAAATACCGGGCCTACCGAGGTACGTACGTAGGCAGACAACATGCATGTAGATCTGCACTTTCCTTCACGTCACTTCATGTCGCTTCACTTATTTTACCCTACGCTGCACTACCACGTCAACTCGGCGTACAGGGTATGTACTAATGTATGTACGCACTACGTGTCGGAGATGGCCCTCTACTGAATACACTAGACGGCATATTACCCATCACCGTCGAGGTCAGGAATAGTCTAGAGATGTGGATAAAGCTGTGTTATTTTGCTTTTATGCTTACATCCAAATCTGTGCGAATGTCGTTGATGTCATGTAGAGCAATGTTTGGATTCTTTGCATGTCGTCTGGTGTCAAATGCACTCTGGTTCCCCCTCAGCCCGAACCGCCTCCTCTGATCAAGTGCTCCATGTATGTGGTGATGATACACTTGCCAAGCTCGGAATAGAAGACTGTAAATGTCCCTCATCCCATCAGTCTGTAACGTGGAAACAGTGAAACTCGTCCCGAGCTAGCCAATCGCGTGTCGTCTGATAGGGCAATTATCATCATAACACCACCCAAGTGTCATTGGTATCTCAAGCCATCCGAGCTACAATCGCCCTCGTTAAGCACCGAGACCTTGACCTCGTCGTTAGGTCAGTACCCGTCCATCATTTGCTCAGTCTTCCTGATCACACCACTGAATCGTCCTGTACCGCCTTCACTCTGTCCATCTTCGACAGCGGCCCATCGCTCAAGATTATTGGGCCAGCCAAACGTCATCTGCCACGCCTCCTCGAGGACCCGCTTTTCGATCGGATGGATGCACTGAGTCAATGCTCCCAGCCAAGGGTATTGCTCGCCGCTTACCGAGGCATCCTCGATCATGATCTCATCCGCGTCCGTGATATCCGAGTTTGCCCTTATCCGAAAGCCCTTTTCAGGATCAAATTCGAATAGTATTGGCGGGACAAATCGTGCCTTGCGAACGCACAGAGCGTCGTCCATGCTCGGCTCGGCGCGGACAACGGCTGCGTTTTGATTAAAGTCCGCCGCCTGTCTCTTTGGAACTGAGATCTTCACGTAGCCACAGCTGTTGAGAATGATTTGTTGGATGTGTCCACGGAATGTTGCCTGAGGCATCGGGTGAACTTTTCTGTCAACAAGGCCCGCGTCATACTTGTGTGCAAGCAGTGTCTTTCCCGGCGTAATGGCATCAAGGACTTGGACCCAAGAAGCACCGGTGGGCAAAATCTCTTGAGTCCAGTCTTCTCGAGGATGAAGACAGTGAAGACGACCCATCATATTCCACGTGGGCGCGGTGATATCACCATCATGATGCGCGGTCATGCTGACCGAGTCAAGGCTCAAGGAATGGAGGCTTGTGTCGCGGCTGTCCTTCATGAATCCCCGAAGCATCGATGGCGTGAACCAACAGTTTTGAAATTTGAGCTCTCTCACGTGGTCGAATTTTGTAATCAGGACGCCTTGCTTTTTACTAGCATTGTCAAACAGCCAATCTCCGGGATTGTCGACAATTGGCGCAGGCAAGACGTGCTTATTACGGGCAAACATGCCAACAGCATGTTCTCCACCCCCGGTGTAACCAATAGTCAGACTGTGTAGATTCTCCATCTTGACAATGTATCTCCTCAGGAATTTGGTGAACTTCTCGGCAGCTTTAGATGGCAAGATCGTCATGTGCCTTGCAAATAGTCGATCCCCCGTCACGTGCTCCTGACGCCAGTCGGGGCTGATAAGGACCTCCAACGTCGTTAGTCCAGACAAGCTCTTCCAGAACTCTTCCAGTTCTAATGATGGAAGGAGTCCAGACGACAGTTTGCTGATCCGCAGGGTATGTATCGACTTGAAGTTCTGCTTTTGTGTGATAATCGCCGTCGTGTAGGCTGACAGGAAAGCACGCTGCGCCCATACAGTCTCCATTAACCATTGCGCTTGCGGCTCCGTCAGCATGCCTGGTAGAAGTGGAGATGCACCCGGATTAGCCGTTTTGCTTTGGATAAATGTACAGTGACCACCATGCTCAGCAGCAAGATTGTGACCACTGAAGATTAATGGCCACTGAGGTAGTTTTCTTCCTCCTTTCCGCGCATGTGCCAACAGTTGCCGCTGGATCGCAACCTGATGGGCCTGCGAAAAGTTGGGGATATCGCCATTTGCATCCATCAGAGCTTCCACTCCAGGAACTGGGCTCCCTCCTACATGGCATTCAGGGTCGTAATCGAATTGCTCGTCCTGACGTCTGAAACTCTCAATGTCTCGGATTTTGAGTCCTTCCAAGAAGCGAATTTCTCTGGCAGCGATCTCTGGGGAAGGCTGTTTCGCCATGAGTGCCTTGATGGTTCCATTGATAGTACTCTGTTGAGCCCATCTAAAATATTCATTACGAGCAAATGTAACCCAAACGTCTTCGGTTGGGAACGTCTTCCCAAAAACTTTGGACCCCTTCGTAGTTCGTCGGTTGAAAAGGGCCATATCGGAGATGTCAGGACCTTCAAGCCAGCCGTGGCCACTGTCGATACATAATCCAAGTTCTGAGGCCTTTGTTATGTGGCTAAGCGCTTCTTTGAGCAATGGACGGTTATGGTCGACCAGGTCCTCGATTGCCTGCAGTTCTGGAAAGCGTGGATACTGTTCAGTAGGCCATGTGAACTTGCCGAACCATGCGACTTGTTCCTTTTCAATGGTTTTCGTCTTAGCACGTGACAAGCCTTGCAGATCGTACTCGAATGACACGCCAAATTTGTTTATATTCACGCCATACTTCTTGAACATCGAGTCAGAGGGGAGGAGCCCCAACCTGCTATTCCAGTCGCTGCTGCCTGCGTCGAAAAAGTGTCTATCAAAGTTGACCACAACATTCCTGAACTGAATTGGAGCTATGGCTCGTGCGAGAGACTTGCTGACCAGTCGGAGATTTCTCACATCTTGCGTGGAGAGATAGCTGGTAACTTCTGTCCACAGATCGGAATCAATCTTTTGTAGGACGCTGGATTCTGGCTTGAGAGGTTTGACGGCTTTAAATGAGCGTGCTCTAGTCGAACTTGTTGATATCGGAGACAGGCTAGGAGGTATCGAGGGTTTCCAGAGGCGGGGATACTGTTTTTCGGGGACTGGATCGGGAACGTCCTCCAGACTCTCGGCTGGGTGAAGGATATCGTCAATGGTGAACGCAAGTCGTGATCCCCTCCTGGCAGCGATAGCCGCGTAAAGGGGTGTCCTTTCGGCATGGCTTAAACGCGTTCGTTCTTGTGGCTCAGCCGGACTGTTCCCTACCCAATCGTTCCCAGCAGAACTGTTTCGCTTCGCATGCCTCACCTGGTCCACAAACTGCTTCTTTTCGCTTGGTGGTATGGTTTCGGGAATAAGGCTCGAATATTTGAAAGAAACGAGTGGTGAAGATTGGTCCTCCGACCCAGATTGGACGACGTCGTTACTCGCAGGGGGTTCCTTCAATGAAGCCTGGCGGTCCTGGACACAATGAACAGAACTGTGAGATGATGCTTGAAGAACTTTGTTGCCCGTGGGCTCCTGCGCACGCGAAGAGGGAAGACAGCCTACGGACAAGGTAGGATCGTTCTCGGACTGGGAAATTGGATGAGACGCCGGAGTTCCCTCGTGCTGGAGGGTGCCAGGATGATGAGCCTCCGCACGAGATGCTGAGATGTCAGTCCTCATCACAGCTGATGAGCCCGAGAGTGAGAGGGCCTTGGAGTGTCTTCTCTGACGCAGCCTTGCGCGCAAGGGGCTAATAGAATCTTCGTGAGCCGTGTTTCTGACAGCCATTCTCTTGCTTTTGGTGTGCTCTTCGAACGTAGTTGCCCTAGAGGGACTCGTGCCGCTCGGTAACGAAGTGGGGGCATCTTCTGGATGGGAATTTTGCTGAGGTAGGTCTGACAGGAATGGGATTGGTAGTGTTGGCTGAAAGAGCGTAGCCTTTTTCTGATCACTTGCAACTTGGCTCGCCTGGTTGAGAGAGCTTTTGCGAGCCAGGCGTTGCGATCGTCGAGTTGCCAACGCCCCAGCAGGAGGGCGACCGTTGACTTGCTCAGTGAGCTCTGGAGTAGCAGATGGTGAGAAGAGGCCATGCGTAGTTGACGGAGCACTGCTGGGATGAAGCAGGCCAGATGCCTTGTGTTCCAGCGTCTCCTTCTGTTTCCCCTTCCCTTTCCCTTTAGCCGTTTTGGTGTCCCGTTCACGCCTCAGCTTGTCCACCTCTGCCCGCAGATATTCAACCAGGGTATCAGGACCAAAGTCGGTCGTAAAGGGAAGGTGGGCAGGGTCGGCTTCGGTTTCAGCGAGGCAGTCTTTCTTCTTGACGGCTTTGGCAGCGGAGGAGGCCCGGCGCTCAGTGCGAGCGAGCAGAGAAGTGAAATCATCTGTTTCTCCCTCTGCAACCTGCAAAGCAGGGGCGTGTTCGCCGTCTCCCGATTCATTCAATCGCGGAGGGTGTCGGAGGCTCATTGTTGCGGCAGATCGAGAGCACAAAGAGCACGGACGAAGAGACGGGCATTGGTGTTATTTAGGCATGTCGCTCCGAGGAAATCAATAAGGCAGGTCCCAGTAACATAGACAAATCAACCCTGTAAGAAAAAACTTAACAGTCACCAAAGCCAAGTGAATGAATTGTGGTAGAATAGGTTGCTCTTTTTTCTCCAACCACATCCACGTCTTTGCAACCACGCGGTTGTCGACGGGCAGAATGCGCCCCGCACATGCTACGGAATAATAATTTACCATCCCCAGCCTTGGCGCATCCCAGCCTCAAGTGTAATCCTCGACATTGAATTGGACGACGCCGATCTTGTCCAGGCTTCGTATACAAAGCATCTCGAACTAAGCTCTCACTCGTATTCAACCTTGTACTGTAATCTCTATCGAGCCAGGCAAGCTTAATCAAGCAGACTTCTATCCTGGATATCAAGGCCTTGTCTCCTTTCCTAGTCGAAGTAGCATTCCGAGTTCCCCATGTATGCATTCTTCTCTTCTCCACTGGTAGCACGATACCACGACTGCAGCAGCATATCTCGGTAATAACGGACTTTGTCTGTCCTTGAAGCCAGGCGTGCAACGCTGCGCTTCAATATAAATGCATGCGTCCGTCTCTTCTCAACTTCCTCTCGCAAAATGCACGAAGGCGGAGGCTACAACGGTGGGCTACAAAAGTGACCAAGCAAGATCAGACTTCGATTTTGGACCCTTCTCACTCCGACGATAGTAATTTCTTTGCAATCAGTATCTAGCCATGCCGCACTCGAACATTGCAGCACTCCTCCCGTCTCCCAAAGCACCTGCTCTCACCGTCTCTCCTGCCCCCTACTCACCTCCGTCTCCTGGCGAAGTGGTTATCAGAGCTCACTCCGTGGCAATAAACCCTGCCGACTGGGCAATCCAACGGCTCGGTATCCTCATCTCAGAAGAAGACGGCTACCCATGTATCCTCGGATGCGACGTTGCTGGGGAGGTGGTTGAGCTTCCCCAGGAAGGACAAGCAGACGAACGCGTCTCTAAACTTAGGATTGGCGATCGTGTAATCGGCCAAACATCGCCACTAAGGGTCAAAGATTGGAAAGACTCGGAGCTCAATGAGGATGACCTCGAACAATGGCGCGGGAAAAAGGTGTACGCCTACTCTTCCTTCCAAACGTACGTGGTTCTTCCTTCGCCGTTCGTGGCAAAGATCCCCGACAGCATGACCTACGAAGAGGCGGCCGTATTGCCGCTCGGCGTGACCACCGCCGCAAGTTGCCTTTTCCCAGAGGTGATGCTGGGATTGGACATGCCTCCCATGAAAGGCACAGCCGTGAAGAACAGCAAGACCCTCGTGGTCTGGGGAGCCTCATCAAGCGTGGGCTCCTGCGGCGTCCAACTCGCCGCGCTGGCGGGCTACACGGTTGTCGGTGTCTGTTCGCAGAGAAATCATGACATGGTCAGGTCGCTGGGCGCGGAGGAATGTTTCGACCAAGGAGATCCAAACATCGTCGAGTCTGTGATCTCATACCTCAAGAGTCAAGGCCAAGAGGTAGTTGGGGCGTACGACGCCATCTCCACGTCTCCGACCCTGCAACCTCTCTGTGAGATACTTCACGGATGTGGTGGTCGCAAGTTCATTGCCTCGGTCTTCCCAGGCGCCGAACAGCACGCCAAACACGACGTGTCGATTGTGACCAACCTGGCAACGGTGGGTGACTTTGCCACTGGTCTCGCGCCAGCGATATGGAGTTGGCTCGAGACCGCCTTGGAAGACCACCGGATGCAATGCATGCCTCCGCCTGAGCTTATGGGAACAGGGCTGGAGAGTGTCCAGGCAGCAATGGACGAATTGGCCGGGGGAACTGTGAGCGGAAGGAAATTAGTGGTCCGTCTTTAAGCGTGATCGAGATACAGCACGTTGCACCACGAGAGGCTAGAAAACACATATCTAGAAGAGAGCAGGAGTGACCCAAACTCAAGACGAGGATAAGAAGAGAATGAATCCCCAGGTATTCTGGAATGGGGGCAGCGCAGGGGGTGGGGGAGCAACGCAAACAGAAATTTGTTGACATCTGTGAGACCCCCGCTGCACGCAAGCACGTCTAGGGTTCTACACTGACGCAGTTAATCACAAAAAGTTACTAGCCCACAGAGTTTCATATCATCTTTTCTCATTCGTATGCTGTCTTTCAATGCTAAAGCAGAGCACAAGAGCAACTCCAAACTTGCAGCCATAGGGTATCTCTATGCACATCGAAACTTCCAGCCAACACCATATCATGAAGCTCAAGCCATAACAGCAACTAATGCTTGGTAGAATCCCATATGCTCGTAATCATGCTAGTTCACTCGTGCATGAGTTCCACCACCCATTGTCCAATAGATGCACAAAAAATCAACGCTAGTGCCCGCGATCGTCGTTTCCTAACGATTCTGCATTCCTTTGTTGCTTTCGATTCGATGCTCTCGAAGGTCATCTTGTCCGAATGACACAATACTTCAAGTCTCGAACAGAAGCAAGGTCTGACCGAATAGGTTCACATGATCTTGGCCGAGGGCCTCGGGCGTTCCGTCAACATTAACCATGTTCACTGAAGCCTTCGTTGTTAGACCATACAAGCTGAGATTGGATGAGCATTGAATGTCGACCATGTTTTCTTGACATGACTCTGTATCCAAGCATGTTTGGAGATAATTGTCAAAGAAGCTGTAGAGCCCTGCACCATACATGTGAAGACCACTTGAGTCCACGATCCGCAAGCCCCAGGCCTTCTTGCACGAGTCAGTGGTGCAGTCGGCAAAAGTAGGATCTGAGAATGCCGAATTTGGTGGAAACCCTCCTTCCAAGGCGTTGGGAGTAGCTTGCATATAGGGCGTTTCTGTTTGAATCGCACCCATGAAGATATCCCGAGCACTGGAAAATTGATAGTTGTAAAGCTGATTGTGCTCTGATGACGTTCCGTACAGCCAGACAGGACCTTGGCTCTCAACCAACAATCCACGACCGTTGTAAATATTGGTCTGGTTGTGGGCGGTAATGTCAAGCTCATGGTCAGCTACCCAGAACCAGCAGTTCTCCAAATAGGCGGAGGCTTGCTGAGTGATGTGCATCAGTAAGAAGGACCCTGCACACTGGGGCTTGAATTCAAAAGAGCCAGTGATGTTAGCCTGGCATGTATCTTGCTGCAGCTGAGTTCCTGCAGTCCCTCCGATCCGGAAGTGGACATCCCACATGCCACAAGAACCCTGGGACGCTTCTGCAACATTCCACTGCATCATGATAGCACCAGGAGCGGGCCCAAGAGTCTCGAAAACGAGGTCCGTTATCTCCACAGAACCGACATCTCCTTCAGTTCCGACTTGAAAGACGGGCTTGGGGTTGCTGACATCTGAGAACGCCGAACCTTGAGCCATAATAAGAGGCCAGATTTCTCCTGTGATGCGGATGTTGGAGGGGACCATGACTGTATTGCTAATGACATAGGCGCCGTGGTCGAAGTACACGACCTGGTCGGGAGTGGCATTATTGAAAATGTTTTGAATTGCTGCAGTGTCGTCAGTTACGCCGTCGCCTTTGGCTCCCGCCGATTTGACGCTGACAAAGGACGACACCGGGACGTCTTGGTATTGAGGCTTGGAGCGCTCAAAAACCTTATTCCCGTTCATCAGAGACGAGGCCATGCTGGGAGCAGTCAGCGGTTGTTGAACACGTGCCGATTTCAACGACACCGGGGTTGGAGAGCATGTGCCAGGAGTTGATCCAGATAACAGTGTAGGCTGAGATCGTGTAGCATTGGCCGACAAGCTTGAGGAAGCGTTGCCAGCAGCTGTCGGAGACGCAGTGACATAGACAGTGGTGGTTGTGAGCAATATGCCACTGGGTGGTGGTATGGCCGAAACGGTGAGTGTACTGGTAGTCGTCGAGTAGTACGAGATTGACGGAGGCTGGAAAGACAAAGGCCCAAGTTGCGGTTCTCTCTTGACGTTTTGAGACGATCCACTCGCAGGAGTATAAGAGTCACCTTGACCCCAAGATTCCACAACAAAGCCGCCAGCCAGGATGGGAGTGGTCCCGTCTGCACCAACAATAGCCGTCTGAACCCCAGTGAAGTCGACATTCTGCAAAGCCAAGGTCCCTCCAGTAGTGGGCTGGCTACTCATATTGTACGAGGTTTTTATACCAATTGGAGTGCCAGTCATGGCACTGTCAAGAAGAATCACAGATCCAACAGTCTGGTTAACTCCATTGTTCAAGTTCGACATGTCGATGCCGACGTCGCATTGGTTGATTGTCACGGACTTCAAAGTCCACAACCAGTTCCAATTCATGAAAATGGCAGTGTTGCACCCGTTGAAGGTCATGTTGCGCGTGGTAAACTGTTGGTTGCCTAAGAAAGCGCCGTAATTGCCACCATTGAATACAAGATCCGACATGAAGCCTCCGGAGCCGTTGTCCATGAAAATCCCTTGCTGTTTATTGGTGGGGCTCTTTGGGCGCATATTGAACACAATATTTTGAAGACTGGTGGCTTGTGCAACCTGCCAATGAATGCCCGCTCCCTGGTCTTCTGGCATCTGGGAGATATCGACAATGAAGTTGCGTATCTGTCGATAGAAATTGTTTTGATTTGTATACCACTGAGCACCATTGCCACCTGGGATGTAAGGATCGGTATCGAGTACAGCCAGGCCTTTGAAGCTAGGTAGGGCAAGGACAGTGGGAATATTGACCGCATCACCGACAAATTGGGTGTAGTAGAGCTGAATGATGGGAGCTGAGACAGCGTAGGTACCAGGTGGAAAATAGACGAGTGCAGGGGCAGTGGTAGAGCTATCGCAGCCTTGTCCGCATCGCGACCCATCGGTAATGGCATTGTTGATGGCAGTGGTGTCATCGGTCACACCGTCGCCAACTGCGCCATAGTCTTTGACATTACGGAAGATCTTGTAGCCGGGGCTGGAGTCGTAAGCCACGGTGCCTTGTCGCTGGATCTGGGAGAGCCAATACGAGGACGCCGCTTGTCGAGATTCGATGGGGACGCGTGTCGGGATGGCCCTGGCCAGCCAGGCTAGGAGAATGAGTAGGAAGGGGAACAGCATGTTTGGCGTCGATATTGAGGCGATTCTTTTGCTGTGACAAATTTGAGAAGTAGTGGTTTCGAAAAAGTCCTAGGACTGAGTGGGAATTCTTTATAACGTTGGAGGTGACCAGCACCAGACAAACGAGGTCGAGGCAGTTGTGAAAGGCAGCGATCACCGGGTCGGCGGCTTCAACACGCGTTTCAACAGTGGTGACAAGGGTGTAGTAAATTGTGGAATTGGTCGTGTGAACTGTGCACCGGAGAACGGAAGGCAGGATAAAGAGGCAGGCACGGGTTCAGTCGTGCAAGTGACGAAGGGGTTTTGAATAGTGATGAATCAGAGTGAGAGGGACAATTGATAACGGACAATCGTAACTGCGTTCTCACGCGTAAACAGACAATTGTTGTTGCAGAGGGTCCGGTAGCGACAACGAGGGAGTCTGTGAGAAGGGCAATTCTTCCGAGGCCTTTCTCTCTCTCTTTCTTCCTCCTTCTTTCTCTTCTCGAATGAGTGACAAAGATGTCCTCGACCCACAAGAACCGACTTGAATGAAACAAAGCAAAATGACGAAGAAATCCGAAGAGAACCGAGCGAATGAATCAAAGAAATGGTAAGGGACAACGAGCGCACCCTTGGAATCTGCTGAAAGAGCGACAGACAGAATGAGAAGAGAAGGACTTTGGTGTTGATGATATGCGCTGGCAGGCGTTTGTTCGCACAACTCGCACGCGCACAGCACAACGCAGCAGGAACACAAGAAGATGGCAGTCTCACAGAGAATCCCGGCTTTCTTTTCAACCCTGTTTGACCTCTGCAGTCAGTCTAGCGGTGTCGATCACTTGTACGTACTCGGTACTCTGTGCACGACGTCAGCCAGCCAGCCAGCTGCTTTGGGTGTGTTAGTTGCTCTTTGTCCCAATTTCGCAACACGCCGTTTTGACCCATCTTTCGGTGGACTCCTGCTGTCCTTTTTATTTCCCTTCTGCTCGCTGAACAAAGGGGTACCAAGCAGGAAGCCAGTGTCTCCGATCTTTCACTGCCGACATTACCTCCTGGACCAGCTGTCCCGGTGAAGCTAGGTCAATTCGCGCCGCTCCGCCTGGAAGCAACCGCGTGGTAGGGGATCCAAAAACAAGCAACTCTGGACCACCCGAGACATCTCATTCGTTGGACACGGCGATCCTGCAAGCTCCTTAATCCGCATAGAGCTTCCTCTCCACTCTCTGAGTTATGAACTCGGAAAGGTGGCGCAGGCGAAGGAAAATCTGTCGAGAAAGAAGGAGGAAGATGACACGAAGCGAAGGGGGTTCGAGATGCCAGCAAATTGGCCGATGACATCTTCTCCGATTGGCGGAATCAGCGCCAGGGGTATGAAACCTTCGAAACGTGCTAGGTTTGACAAATGGAGCACTTCGGGTAGTGGGAGTGGCGCTGTCGAGGCTTGACTGTGTGGCTGGCCATTGCTTCGACATGCTGCAACCTGCGCAAGCAGGAAGAATGTGAAGAAATTACTGGGCTGCTGGGATAATTGGCCAAAGGACCAGGTACGGCAACGATAAAACAGGGATCAGAGCCAAGTTGGATATTTGACTGGTTGGCTACCCCGAGCACTGACAAGTCATATTCTCATATTCCTCATCAGAATTCACGTCCAATGTCACCCCAGCTCATCCTCTACCAGACCTCATTGCTTCTAACTCGGTTTCAATCACCCCGGCCAATCGAACGATACCCTCCTCGATTACATCCAAGTCTTCCCAGGCATAGCACAAACGGAGATCCTGTTCAAACCGCGCTTCCTTGATTTTTCCATCTCCGTCCACCTTGAACATAGGTCCCGCAATTACAGTCAAGTTCGCTTCTTCCAACGCTCGTTTGTAGATGAGCGTCGAATCCAAATGGGCAGGCAGGGTCAACCAGATGAAGTAGCCTCCAGCAACATCCTTATCCGCCTGAGGCACAGTCACGCCCATTGGTAATAGGTGTTGCTCGACTGCTCGCATCATCAAATGGTATCGTTGCGCATATGCTGGCTGCAATTCCTGTAGGATGTGGTTTTGCAAAACTCCAGTGGACATCATCTGGGAAATGAAGGAAGCAGCCAGATGGGAAGGCGCACCTCCCGAGCGACTTGAACCCGTTTGTGACAACCCATAGACGAACGCGGGAGTCCCTTCAGCCCACCCTGTTCGACAACCGGGCCCAATAATTTTGCTAAAGCTCCCATTACTCACCGCATGCCCATATTCGTCGACTACTCCGCCATCCAATTCTCGGTCAACATCAACTATCCGTGGCAGGACGGCTGTATCCATCCTATGTGAGCCCGCCTTGGGGTCAGAGGGCCACTGAAGCATGTCGTAGACGTCGTCAGTGACAATGAGAGCGTCGTAGTGCCGTGCCAGACGAACAAGGGCTCGGCGACGCTCAAGACTCATGATTCGACCTGAAGGATTAGAGAATGTTGGTACTGCGTAGATGACGTGCTTATATATCTTTCTCCACGGCTTAGGCGACTTGAATCGGGGCGATGAATTGTTTTCAGCCATTGCGCGCGCCTCGCTCTCGTGAATGGCTCGCTGGAGGTATTCGATGTCGATACCTTCGGCATCCTCGGGTACAGCCTTTAACCTGTTGTCAAAACCAGAGTCGTTGAAGATCCTGCAAGCCAAATAATAAGTCGGTGCCACCATCCAGACATTGCGAGTATAGACTGGGTCAGTGAACGTCTGCAAAACGCAGGCTAGATTCTGGCTGGCACCGCCACTAATGCATATTCTCTCGCTTGAGATTATATCCTTTGGTCTGTAGAAATTATTGAGCCATTTGGCAATTTCCCCCCTGAGCGGCTGGTAGCCTTCGTCTGGACCATAAAACAATACATCCGAGTTGGCGGGATCGGATAATATACGCTTCGAAGCCTGCTCCAGCTGATGGAGCGGCAGGAGGCTCGTGTTTGGCCAGCCCTTGAGGAAATCAATATGCCTGGTTTTGGGTACCTTGGGAGGATGCGCGCGGGGACTGGCCCTTAATGTCATATTGGGCGCTATCGACACGGGATGTGCCCGGAGATGCAGGTTCAGTGGTTTCGCCAGCTGTCGACAATAATAACTCCACATGCGTTTCTGAGCCCAAGAAGATTATTATGTCCGCATTTAAACACACCGAGATAGGTGCACGCGGTGCGTAATCCCTCTGCACATGGTCAGCAAGTCGAGGTCAGAATTTTCCTTTGCTGCTTAAAGCCAATGATCCCGTCAAGGTGACCCTGTCCCCATTGGTGTCCCCATTGGTGTCTCGCTAAGGTTGAACGTTAGTGGTAGCTCAAGCATCGCCTGCAGTGGATGGTCCCTTGATCTAGGCGACAAAGGGCAAAGGTTGCCACTGAAAACTGGAGATGTCGACGTCAACGTCAACGGTAGAGGTTGAAAAGCGAGCGTGGGTGACGCAGGCACATTGTCTCTTCTAACCAACAGATCCAAAAGGATGGCAGAAGCGGTCGAATTCCAACAATCGATGGGGGCACAACATGCGACGTCTAGGCATCTCCAAGAGAGGATCGCGAACCTCATCCTTGTCCTTCCGGATGCCCAAGTCTCCATTCACCTGCTCATCATTCTCACTGCGACTAGCATCACCACCCACCTCGTTACATGGCAGGATTATTTGCCTCACCTATTCACAGCCACTCAACATACGCACACATGCGGCTCACCTGTCATCCCCCCTGCAAACGCTTTTCCGGGGCGTTAGGACATGCATGACCTATCTGATTTACCCTTTTCATTCTCTGGCCCTCTTAGACCCTCAAGTTTCCTTCCCGGTAGTCACCTCTCCTTGAATATGGTGACACGACAACACATTGAGCTGTATTTAGCAACCTGGAAAAGTTGCGCCATTCATCACGGGCACAAGTGACCTGCGGCCATGACATTCACTGGTCGAAGAGCTGAATAGCATCACATTCGTTAATTGGCCTGAGCGGGAAACAAGAAGGAATATATCAGATCTCCTTGGGGAATGTGTCCGTGTGTTTAGAGGCGGCATACCAGCAACATGGCGAAGCGGTTATCATCCTTATTTTCCCTGTCGCGCGATTCCGCCGACAAAATCAATCCCGATTCACCTCCAACGATGCCCGCTGCGACTACTGTTTCTCCTCATATTGCACCTCAGTCTACTAGCCACGCTATATCACACAAACTGCACAAGCACCGCATTACCTCTTCCTCCGAGGTCGATCTCAACGCTGACTTGCCCCCACTTGCGCCTCCTCCTCTTCTCTCCGACTCTGGCGCAGTGCGTCCTCCGAGCAGCCATCATAGCGCAGCCGATAGTGTTCCTGGAAGTCGGAATAGCAGTCCCCATAGTCTGGTACGGAGCAGGGATGCTAGCAGAAGTCGACCTCAGACACCCAACTTGTTGATACCACCCGGTACGGCTGGCTCCCCGTGTCATCCTGCAACTCCTCCCTCCGCGAAGATCGCAAAGAAGAAGAGTTGGCTCCATGGAAAAGCAGATAAACACAAATTTGCCGACGGCGAAGGGCCTTCCAAGGCGTGGATCGCTGGCTTACGGGAGCATGTTGCATACGACCTCACGCCGCTGTTGAAGGGTGACAGAGTTACGGAACTCTGGAGTGATTATGGCGATACAGTCGTATACCTCTATCCCCCGTCCTCGGGAAAAGGGCCTTGTTTCCGTATCGACTCTACTCTTCTCGCCGACTCAAGGTCGCTCGTCAATCTGCGAATGAATTCTCCAACGTCACCAGTGGAGAGGAACAGCGACATTCCTCAGATGCAGACAGCGTTTTCTGAAATGTCAATGAGCCCATTGCAACCACGTCCATCGTCACAAGGGAGCTCGATTTACCGTCCCACAAATTTCTCTGTCCCCAATATCGTCACTTCGATCAATCAAGAGAAGCATGTCTATCTGCCCCTGGGGTTTGAAGTAGACATATCGCAACCAGGGACAGAGCTGCACGGGGATGATCTCGAACTTGTAGTCCTTTATCGCAATTTCTTTGCCTTTCTCGCTGGTGGCGCCTTGGTCGCGACGCCTAGACAAGTGACTCTGTTTTCCATATTCATGGGAATCAGCAGCATCCTCAAGAGGTTTTCGTTTTCGAATGCAGACGGCTCTACATGGGGGGATGTGCCCTACAACAGCTTTTCGCGATATTGTGATGAGCTCCGACTGGCTGATGTGAGGTCCAGTCGTGAAAAGACCATCGAGGCCATAGTGCTCGGGGAGCACCTCAAATCATGGCCGTTGTACAATGAAGGATTCTGCCACGCCGTCGGTCGCCTCGCAGACATCAAGTCAATCAAAAGTCCAAAGTACGAGAAAATGTCACCGATCACGATAAACCGGTTGGAGCGAGCCCAGATCGACATGGAGCAAAGGCTGTTAACGGTCAAGGGCAAACTCGAAGACTTCGACTTCCCTTCCATGTTTGCTGGGATCGCCAACTCACAGACTTCGACTGAAGCTAAACTGATTCGGTTTAAGGAATGGAAAACCGCTTTTCTAGACTTTAGACGATTTACTATGGCCTATCTACGCCGACGTTACGGTGCTTGGCCTCCCAAAGCGTCCTCGAAAAAGAACAACTTTGAGGAAAGCGGCCTTAATCGGATATTGTTACAGGAGCTGTACAAAGACTTTACAGACTTGTACGACATCTTTGTGGACCGTTCAGCGATTACGACAAGGACTGTCGACATGGCGCCAATGGCCGAAGATGCCGAAACTGATGACCAGAATGAAACAATACAACATGCGCTCCGAAGGGTCGAGAGTGAATATGATCGAGCCACACCACCAGTCATTCCCCCTATCCCGTTCGATACGCCGTTGATTCCACAATTCTCCAACAGTTTTAATCGTCGCCATGTGGTAATATCTGACAAATCGGCCGCTCAAAGCAAAAAGCTGAAAGAGAACGAGATCAACGAGGTGCTGTTGGGGTCCTACAACCGCGAGTCGATCGTCGCCAGCACCTTCATTCAAGATTTCTTCAGTTACGAACGTCAACTTGGTCGAGGAAAGACCCTTGATCAGGTCGTAGACGCGCGATGTGGGCAATGGCTGTTCATGTACGCCGTCCTTCAGGCTCTTCCCATGACTGTGGTCGACGCTAGGGACCTGAAGCATACCGAAGGTGTGGAATATTTCCTGTGCGTCGCACCCAGAGGAGGGCGACCCTGGATGAAGGAAGATCAGTCCACTTCTCGAGCATGGTACAATGTGGCCAGTGGCGGTGGCTACGTGAGTCTTCCAGCAGACCTGATTGATCACAGTGTTGAAGGGATTTACAGACGGAGCCACTGCTGGACAGCCGCTACAAAGTGGCTTGAAGATTCGCCTGGAGAAGGAACCACGGAAACATCCCAGCGCGTGGATGGCAATGGGCACCAGCTGCAACTGCGGCCTGCCAGCGCATATTCACCGTATGCGAGTCCCGCCCAATCTCCTTATGTCAGTCCCCTACACTCACCGCTACTGCGCCCGGCATCTCCTACTGGCTCTGGCGATTTCCGCAGCCTCAGTCGAGATCGAAGTTCGGTCAATTTGGGCCTGGAAGCCATGGATGCGCCACCTTCATACCGCAATAGCTCTCGAACCCCCTCAACGCTGAATCCGAACATCACTTTTGACGCGATTTTGGGCACTACAGACGAACCGACAAAAGGAAAGGGGAAGAAGGGCAAGAAGTGAAATGTATTACGATAATCACCAATTTTGCATAGCGCGGGCTTGGGTATTATGAACCGCACCATTTGTTTTGGAGTGAAGGAAAGGCCGCATTGGTTATGACGAGCCTCGACATCAGCTGAAGCCAGCAAGTGTTTTGAGCTGGCCAGCGGCTTTTTGGTGCATTGCTTCTTGGAGTGGAGTTTTGTCCTTCCTGCACGGCGCACGTAATGCTTAATACGACGGAGGGTGGTCCATCATCCAAAGTCATCACGAGGTACCTACCTATCTATGACTGACGGTCTGGTCAATCACATACCTAATGCCGAGTTATTGCTCCGACATTATCAAGGATCTTATGAGTATTTCGTGCCAACTACAACTTGATTGAGTCGAATCGTGCGACGGCGGTAGATTCTTTTTGAATAGCCATCGCCAAAAGAAGTATTTTCTTTTTGCCCTTCGCCACTGACGCGGACGGAAGAGCGGTCGAGGCGGCCGCGTGGTGGGTACGACGTGAACAAGAAGAGAAGAAGACAATGTTGCAGAAATTCTCAGTCGTAGACCTCAGAGAGAAAAGGAGAGATGTATCTGAATAGGATAGACTTCTCCATCTATATCTCGAGAGGCTCTTTATGTCCTTCTATGAGTCCGCGCTGTGACTCGCTCCGCTATTATGCTCCGCTCTGCTCTACTCTCGCAAGGCAGATGAACTCCAGACAACACCGGTAAATCTCGTCGCAGTTGACTGCTCACAGTTGACAGTTCACAGCTTCGCACCCCTGCCTCGCTTGGGCTCATAGACCTGCACGTCCGCATGCGTCCTCCAGTCCGACGGAAACATCTGCGGCCCGAGGATCTTCTTCTGTACTTTGCCCGTGCCGCCCTTGGGGAGCTCGCCCTGCACGACTCGTAGGAGGGTGGGGAGCTTGTACGGGGTCAGTTCGCCGCGGAGGTCTGCGCGGAGGCGCTCAATGGTTAGTCTCGGAAGGGTATCTGCATTCGCGTTCGAAGGCGATGTCTTGACGGCGACCACGGCGGCGACGCGCTGGCCAAACTCGTCGTCCTCGACGCCCAGCACGGCCACCTCGCTGACGTAGGGCAGCTTGAAGCACGCCCTCTCGACGTCGATGGCCGAGATCTTGTAGCCGCCGGACTTGATGATGTCGACCGAGGCGCGGCCCACGACGAAGTAATACTGCCCCTCGCGGCGGAGGATGTCGCCCGTCTTGAAGAAGCCATCGGCGTCGTGCGCCTGGCGCGTTGCCTCCGTATCGAACAGGTACTTGGAGAACATGTACGGCGAACGCACGAGCAGTTCGCCCTCGCCGCCTTCGGACAGTTTCAATTCCACCCCCGGCACGGGCAGGCCCACGCACCCGGGAGGGAGATCGCCTGCGTTAGACGGCACTTTCAGGCACCCGGGGAATTCGGTGGCCCCGTAGCGGGTCAGGATGGGTCGCCCTCGGCGCAATGTGGTCCAGAACTCTTGCACAGGGTCCTGGAGCGCGCTGGAGCCGCACATGACCTCGCGGAAGTTGTTTGCCGCATCGTCGTACTGTTGTCGTTCTGTGGGAGGCAGCGGGGCGATGTGCTTTTCGTAGTGCCATTTCAACCGCAAAAGGATGGTCGGCACCGCAGACAAGACGGTCAGTCCTCCCCGCAACATCCGTTTCCACACCCAGTCCGGGTCGAACGAGCCGCGCTTGAATTCGATGCAAGCGCCCGCGACGAGGAAGACGAAGAACGAGGTCTGCAGACCGGTCGTGTGGTGGACTGGCAAGACATGCAGGAGCACGTCCGTGTGCGACACATCGTAGCCTTCACCGATCGCTAGCGCGCTCTCGTGCGTGTACAAGCGGCGCATTACAGCGCCTTTCGGCCGACCTGTCGTGCCTGAGGTGAAGATGACCACTCCGGGGCCGTAGTCGTCTAAGCGCCGCGTTGAAGAGAGTACTATTTCAAAGGCGGAGAGGGCAGAAGACTGTGGAATGTTGGAAAGAATGGGGAGTATAGAGATGTCGACACCTGCGTCGGAGTGGATGTACTTCTGAACGTCTCGGCCATGCTGGAGGACTTCTTCGCTCACGAGAAGCAGTGCTTGTCGTGATTTTGTGACGAAATAAGCGACTTCAGCCACGGGTGCAGAGGTAGCTTACAATAGTGTCGAGTCAGCCGGAGTTCTTTACGGATACATGGTAGCATAGCATATGACAAGAGAGGCAAAGAACAGCATTTTATTCACACGGACTTACCTATAGGAACCACCGCGGCTCCAAGGGCGAGGACCGTCAGCACAGCAACGGTGAATTCATAACCGCCGGCAGCCATCACTCCAATGTAGACCTCGTCACCCCTTTCGAGAGCGCTGATGGTCTTCTCACTCAGTGACCGCTCGACCACAGACCTGAAGGACAGCACATCGGATAGGATTTCAGTATAGGTCTTCTCGAGTCCCAGATCGACATCTCGAAGGGCAAGACGATCGCGTCGTGCATGGCGCAGGAGCTTGCTGAAGAAAGGGCTATTGGGAAAGACATTGGGGCCGGTGTGTGGTGGAAGGAGTAACGTGCGATCTAGGTTGTCCTCCATTGCTCGAATCGACTACAGGGATTGATATTTGTTGACCAGTGCTGACTTTCTCTCACTCCAGTCTTTTTTTCCACATAGGTGAATGACTCTGCTTGCTTCGAGAGGCTCACGATCCCTTTTATATCCAGCCGAATAATGGAGGCCACGGCGATTTCATGAGGACGGAGTTTCGCCGATTCCCCCATGCGGCAACGCCGGCATTCGGTTAAATAGTGACGGCACTTGCTTGAGTTGGAGGCATGAGGGATTAAACAAGAGTCAGAGGTGTACCCAGAACGAGACTCTGTGGGACTGATGTAGTAAGACAATCCCAATATAGAGGTTGATCCATGACCGTTGTAAACTGGGTGGCCGGTGAAGCTGGTCAGAAGTTTGGGGACATGATCGTCAGTTGCTGTCGGAGAAAGATTCAAGTATCCTTCCTCGGCGCAAGGCTGGGCCAGCGCAAGGCTGAACGAGAAACAGCTCAGCCTCGTCGTTCGGCAGCCTCGTGTCGGTGAGAGCCGCCATCCGGTGGCGTCAACGACCCATCTCGACAGTCAAGCCTTGTCTGAAGATTTGGAAGGACTCGATGGAGATGTTCCTGCATTACGACGGCAATTCAGTCGATATGGGCTGTCTGGTCTTGAATGTCCACTCCATCCGGGTCTTGGCTCCGGTTGAGAATCTTCCAAAAGCGGCGGGAGCTTCCTGGCTCCATCACTTCAATCTCAACTTCCATTTTTCTCATCAGTGAGACTTACCATGCACTGCCAGGTATCGATCGCTTTGCAGTGCAAACCCTCCTTAGCTTGGGGGGCTTTTGACCTAGAGTACAGTGTATTTCCATCCTCATGGACCACTTTTTCTCCCTGATTGCCGATACTCCGTCTATCAAAACGAGACCAACTTCTGAATATGACGCCGCCTAAATCACGACTAAGACAAGGCCAGCTCGGGAGCAGGAAATCTCATGATGGATGCATCACCTGCAAAATCAGAAAAATAAAGTGCGGCCAGGAGCGGCCCGCCTGCAAGAGATGCTTGACTACCGGGAGAAAATGCGATGGCTATCTTCACTCTGGCACAAAGTTGACCTGGGAGACCTGGTCACCAGAGGCAAATCGTGCAGTGGTACAAGTGAAAAGACCCCAAATATATGTAGGGTCTGAGCGAATCGAGGTTCAAGCTTTCGAATTCTTCGTGCGGCGAGTCGTTCCCGATTGTTCACGGACTGTGGATGAACACTTCTGGAGCCAGCTTCTTCCTCAGCTCAGTCACTCAGACCCGGTAATCCGGGACGCCGTCATTTCTCTATCGTCTCTGATCCAGCACTTTCAGTCATCCACCACATGTACAGTGGCAAGCAGCGTCGCAAACGCAGAACATCAAAGGGCTTTGACGTGGTACGGCAAGTCAATTGCTCGTTTACGGTCACTACTGAAAGAAGCCACGCATCAATCAACAACCGCTGTCATATCGTGCATCCTCTACATTTGCATAGAGTGCCTGCAAAACAACTCTTCCGGGGCAATAGCACTCTATCAACGAGCAGTCGCCATGTTGGAAACGGCAGCAGAACCCAAACATTCGAGTTGTGCGCCAACACAGTCAGAGAGCTCGATCCATAGTACAGTCCGTGACTTGTTACAAAATATGTCTGCATCGCAAAGACTACCACTGGACCGGCAAAGGGCTTTTGGTCGTATGGTGTTTGAGACGTTGGCGGATGCTCGAGACGGACTTTACGTCTTACTCTTTGCCGCCCACGATTTCATTGTCGACACGAGGGAAATCAGAATCAACAAACCAAAAGACTGGACGCCCTCCTCGGATCTGGGTACCCGACAGGAACGACTTCGAACGGACTTTCTCAAGTGGCACACGGCTTTTGAAGAGAGGATCCGGTGTCCCAGCAGACCACCTCTCCAACACGAAGTAGAGCCTTATTCGCTGCTCCATGTGGTGTACGGCTATTATTTCATCTTGGTGTGCACGGGGTTGAGCATGTATGAAACGGATTTTGACAAATTTTTCCCCATCTTCCAGACCATGGTCGACCACGCCGGTCGCATCGTCACTCCCCAGGTCGACGAGCTGCGGCCCGTCTTCATGTTTGAGACTCGAGTCATCCCTTCGCTGTTCGCGGTCGGAGTCAAGTGTCGACACCCGGTCATTCGGCGACAGGCAATCGCGTTGCTTCGAAATGGGACTCGTGCGGAAAATACTTGGAGAGCCGACACAATGGCCGACATTGCCGAATGGTCGGTCGGTATCGAGGAATCAGGCAGTATTCACGGGGTCTTCTGTCCAGACCCTCAGGATATCGAGCTCCCGCCCGAGAATCATCGAGTGCATTGGAGTCAGGTTATTGAGCTTCCAGACTCTGACGGACGGGCGTCAAAATTCCACCAGGTCCAAAAATGGGAGCAAGACGAGCACCATGTCTGGTCGTTGGTCGACCACTTGGTGAGGGTGTGAAGGGAACTGTCCGTACGTTCGTTCTCGTGTACCTGTTGCAATCCTCCATACGGCGCATTTGCTGGTGAGACAGGGCAACGCCACCAGGCGGAGACATTGCTTCGACTGAAATATGAAGGGCGTTGTTCTGGAGAAGAAAACGTGCACTGGAGCTGGAGTTCGCCAGGTTGAGAACGAGAGTTTGTCAGCGAATTCTCCGCTGTGGGAGCCGAAGTGAAACCTATACTATGCCAGCATGCAGGGGATGTTGCCATAAAGAGGCCCCGAAACGTCCCTGTCTGGAAACTCGCGCAAGAAACTCGACTGCAACTTCGGCCGGACCAAAGCAGTCGGTGACGACGCATGGGCCAAACATCAAGTAACGAGACAAAGATTCTCTGGCCTTGTCAAGCTCCCCACAACCCGAGCACACCAATCATTGCGCGATGGAGGCCTGGCCCCAACCTGACTCGTGGGAATAAGCCTTTCCTCAGACGAAGAAGATTGAATGTCTCGAAGGGATCCAATGGCGCGTCTCTCCTTTCTCTCTGTCTGGAACCGCGGACCCACCGAGAGGCTCCTCAACTGTCTCCACAACCCGAGCTGACCAGTCACAGCACACAGTCAGACCCATCGATGACTTGGGGCACGAGAGCATTCTCCCAGCGTGCGCAATATAGAGGAACTCTACTTGGAAAAAGTATATAGCAGTAAGAAGAGAAAATGACGGACCAGAGGATTACCCGTTGAATTTGAACCGTCCAGTGAGTGAGTGAAGGGGGCCGAGAGACAACAATCATACAGCATCTTTCTCACTGCTCTGTCCCTCGCCGTTCCTACTTATACTTGTCCACTTACTTACAAGTACATCACCCTCTATTTGTGTCTTTACGACCTCCCAAAATCTTTATCGATCAATCGATCGACCGATCCCTCTCCATTCCCCTCCTCCTCAACCCTCCTCTCTCCCTCGATCCAAATCCATAGCGGAGAGGACACAGGATGATCTCCTACCAAGGCATCGTCGCCATCTGCATCGCCAGCGCCGCTGCCCTCGTCACCATGGGCTTCGTGGTTCACCGCCTCCTGATCAAGCGACCAGACGTCGCCGATCCATTCACTCCGTCCGACGACCAAAGGCGCTATATGCGCGAGGTGCGCGAGAGGAATATCGTCGAGGCGCTGGGCGATCAGCGACTGAGGCAGGCGCTGCGGGGGTAGCGTCTGGGGGAGACTTGTGGGATGGGACGGTGTCAACCGAGTTATAAGAGCGACTTCATCCGAGTTGATTCGAGGCGGATCGAGTCGAGAGTGTGTGTGTGGTCGTTCAGTCTCGTCCCGTCACATCTCACCCCGCCTCAGCCCAACATGAAACGATATGATATGGAACGATACGACGTGATATGGCATGACACATCAAGACATGATTCTTCCAGCGAATCCACCGCGCTCGGAGCTTACTCACACGCATGCGACCATCACGAACCACGACGCACCAGCCACCCAGCATAAAGAGAGTTGGACCTGACCGAATCGAATCGAATCACAAATCCAATTCCAGTCCTGAATCAAAACTTGACCCTAAATCAACCTGACCTTGGTTGATTAATAGACGATAGAACAGAAACCGGAAACCCGAGATCAGAGGGAGAGACAGAGACAGAGACAGAGATAAAGGCAGAGGCTGGATCAGAGGCAGAGGCAGAGGCAGATATGAACCAGCACCCGCACCGGCACCAGGGGCATATGGTAAACACGGCCACGGCCGTGGCAACTGCAGCGGATTATGGGAACGACAAAAAGACAAAGGCAATGGTCGCCCACGGCCCAGAGCCCTGAGCCCGGAGCAAACGGCCCATATAGGGGACAGGGTCAAAAGAAGAGGTGTCGCTCTCGACTTGGATATATGGCACAAAAGGCTCATATGCCTCGTATGGTCATATGGTCATATACAAGATGTCGGGAAGACAAGGAGACTGCTGTATGGATATCACCGTATCATCGTATCATTGAGTTACGATCTCGCTGACTAGTTGATGTTGTGGACATATACCTGGTCAACCGGTGGAATGAGTGAGGCGACTGTTCTAGTCTCTTCTACTAGACCGCCTAGATATATAACTCACGGCATAGCCTCGATTGTTTATGTATGTTCAATGTATTATATTGTAACCCCCTATTCAGGGAACAACACCATTAAAAAAATAACCTACCGCCTGCCAGTCATGACCCCTTGAACCCTTGAACGAAACCCGTACACCTCCGTCAAAGCACTGAGGTTCTGTAAAGCCCCATTCCGTCCGAAATGATCCCACACGTTTGGAGACTCCAGTAAGACGAAACCAGTCACCTACTCGATCACCACCCCAAAAGAGTTCATAACACTCAGACAAGACCTGAAACTCGCCTTCTGAATATTACAAGGCCTCTATAAGACGTCTAATCCCACTCGTTCAAATTGTCAGCAATAACAACAGTCGTCCAGGCCTTCCCAAGAAGGAGCGGCTAGTGAAATCGTCGCTTAATCTTGACTCGGAACAGGTACCGCAGCAGCACGTGCGACGGATCGTAGAGAGCATACTCGTTGAATCCCAAGATGCCTCGAGAGTGGGTGTGACCATAGGGAATTCTCGTTTCGGGCTACAGAGGTGTTAGTGCACACATTTAGTACCCCCATCGTGTCTTTCAGTAGTCTCTAAACCTGCGAGGATGCACCATTATTATGGAACAGAGGAGCCACGTACAATCAAGGGCACGCGGCCACTCAAGGGCGGGTCCAACTCCCAATCAACCTCCCTCCATCTGGACGGACCTGTGCGGCCGAGCCCCTGGATGCACCGGTATCGGCCACAGGATTGATTGATGATCTCGTGACCGTTGTAGATGCTGGTCGTCGAGCGGAGGAGGCCCCCACCGATGTCAGCCTCGCAAAGGAGTAGGATGCCCTGGCCACCCCAGGCGTCGGACTTGCAGAAGCCAGCAGACTTGCTCGACGCGTCGGCCAGGTAGATGGCATTGCCAAACATGGTGCCCGTCCAGGTAGCTCCCGGGCGGCGTACTTGCAGGCCCAGCTCCAGGATGCCGAGCAGCGAGTCCAGCGCCGTGCCGTGCCACAGGAGCACCCGCAATTCAGAGCCGGATGGATCAGGGACCGTCTGCTTGCTTTCGATCCAGTCGCGGTACGGGTTCGGCAGCTGGGCTTTCACGAACAGCCTGTATATATCCTCTAGCTCCACGTTCAAGCAGTGAATATGGTGGCACGATCTCTCCAGATAGTTTCTTAGCTGACGGAACTCCGTGGTTGACGAGTCCGTCAGGCGGCGGAACCCGTGCCGCAGAGAGCTATAAGCCTGGTACAGAGGTTGGGCCAGAGTCTTGTGCTTATTCAATTGCAGGGATCCCCGGCAGTGCATTGCCTTCGCCATGGCAGCGATCTCCTGTTGCGGCCAAAGGCAGTACAGAAATTTCGCCTCGAGGAAGAGCGCGTGGTAGCTTGAGATCACTGGGGGGCGTTCCTCAGCGCAGCAGAACGGAATCTGACTGCGGTACAGCGACGAGAGCCTGAGTATGGTCATCCAGTTGATGACATTGCCGGACTCGATGTGCTTACGGATATACTCTAAAGTCTTGAATGCTGAGAAGACTGCCCACGAACTGAGCTGCTCGTACGGAGCCGTAAATGCTAGCCATGATCTGGACGCGCTTGGGTTCTCGCTGCTGGTGGTTCGACTGCTCGCTGGGCCTCCAAAGAGTATGTACTCCATCAAATCCTTGACCTCCTCATTGACCTTCGCATTGATCGTCGTGTACGCGGGAAGCTCTAAAAGAGAGGCCGAGGTCTTGTGGTAATCGAGCTCAACGAAAGCATATTTCCGGTAGCACCTCAACAGAGCTTCGTACCTTCTGGTCCAATTCGAGTATGTTTCGTCATGAAAAGACTTGCGAAACCTGTCAGCAACAGTGGCGAAGCAGTTAGATTCAATTTCGACTCTTCCGCGCCCCTCGAGTCCAACGCGACCTTCACGTGTGTAGAAGGCGTATGTTTCGGTTTCCGGGTAGTATACGACCTGTCCAGTGACACATTCATAAGCCAGCCTGCCTCCATCAAGACAGTGCCTTTGCGCCTTGACATACCTGGTGTCTTCGGAAGGAGTTGATGTTCTTCATGATGTCGACTCGCAGAAGGTAAACGTCATAAATCGACATTCTACCCCGATCTATCACGACCGTCGCATCGAAGCCTGCCTTGGGATCCCGGGGGATATGTAACCTTTTCCCACGCCACGTCTGACTGCGGAAATAGCCATGATGGGAGATGCGTCTCGACCTCGCAGTAGAGGGGTGTTTCTTGGGGATATGGAGGGCCTCAAACCTTAGCCTGTACTCCTGGTATCTTTCGCTTTCACTCAGGAAAGTGTCATAGCCTTCCCAGTCAGAGCAGATTCGAGGAAGGGGAATGGACGGGCGAGGTATTGACGGTGCAGGCAATGGAGATGAGGTTACAGGATCATCTTGGCCTGTAGCGTTTGTCGTTTCTTGCGCGTCAATTGGAGGTGGGTTACACAAGCCATCGAAATCCTCATGGATAAGCGGAGTGACTCCCACGGCGCGCTGTGTAAGTTTCGCTGGATTGATGGTCCCTGATGGATCTGGAGCCCACAACCGTTGCATGGATTGACAGTCGGTCGACAGGTCTGGTCAGAAGATACAATTCCTCTGGGTATGTGGACTATCATGGTCTAGAGTCGCGAGAGGTCGTTGCACGGTCGGGCGGATGTTCAGCCTCACGAGGCAAAGGTATTGATTTCGGCAGCCAAAGAACGGTATTCGAATTCCAAGATATATGATGCTCGAGATTAGGTGTGCTGCGGGAGCAAATGATACATGGAAATGGACCAAGAAATCCGCTCCCTTGGGATGAGGTTGGTAATGCAACGCCAGACGGGATGTCCACGTTCATATCGAGCATCTGAGCTGGCGGTCACGAGGCACGCCTGTCCTATTCTAGTCAGGCGCGAGTTGCCTCAGGGCTTCCTTCCTGCTGGAGGATCCTTGGCGCCTCGTGTCGTTACTTCCTTTCCTGGGGGATCCGCTCAATTGGAGGAAGGGCGCAAGTCTGAATGGTGACGTGCACTGCAGCTGAAACAAAGAGGGCGCAGGCAAACCACCGGCACAAATGATCGGCTTCGACCTGGGGCCTAGAACAGGCTAACTTTGGGACTCGGAGAATCTGTTATTTCCGCATTTTCCCACACAGCTGTGAACTTTGTATCTTTCAACCAGGCAGAATGCCCTCAAGTTCGCCCTGAACCTCGCATGGTAAGAATAGGTGGCTCGTGGCTGCCCTTTTGAGACGATCGTGACGGAGGGAGTTCGCTTGCCCCGCTTTCCCCGCCTCCGGCTATTGTTCCTAATTTGTCGCTAGCCCTGGGTTAAATGAGGTTAGGCATCGGTGGTTACATCCAAAACAGCAAGTCACACCGAACCAGCCACGTGCCAGCAGATGCTCGACTTCTGCCTTTCAATCGTAGCGTTATAACAACCTTCTGCGCGCTCACCCCGCTCTTCTGCTTTTCAAGGCCACCTTGGACAGAGTACAGCCCATGTCCCACCACGAGCTCTGAAGGCGCCGCCTTGAATGACCCTCTCTGCAAGGCCGAGGGCACATATTCTCCCCATATGGTCTTTGCCACGGCACCCCCCTCCTGGCCCACGACGTCGGTACTCGAAATTCTCACGGCCTTGACATCTTTAGGGAGATCTGAAGGTGTAGATACCACGCTCGCTACCGTACCACCACCTAGACCGTGCAGCACCGCCGCGCATTGTCGGACAGTCGTGTCAGTTCCGATGGCGTCATAAGCGCCCACGACAGGCACCCCATGTTCTTTGAGCAACGATACAAGTATCGGCACGACGTCGGGGTTGTGGTAGTCGAGTACGAGTGAGGCTCCGAGGTCTTTGCAGTAGGAGTAATTTGCTGGCGAGGCCGTGGTGACGACGTTATAGCCAGAAGCCACAGCAAGTTGGATGACCGACGAGCCGACCGATGATGATCCGCCCCAGAGGAGGAGAACGGCCTTCTTCTTGGTTCTTTCTCTCGCATTATCAGACATATTCTTCCTCTCCAGTGTCGATGTCTGATTTCCCAGTGTGTTCGCAACCTTAGGATACTTCAGCCCCAGCGTCCCTTTCAGGTACAGCCCAGCAGCTGCCGTGGAGATGCTCAACGGAAGCACCACTCCAGTCTGGAATTCCATACTGGCAGGAATCTTTGCGACCGTCTCAACCTTGGCCCGTGGGTAGAGTTGAAACCCGCCATAGGCACTCCCGTTCCCGAGTCCCAGCGCGTGCGCAATGACGCGATCGCCTTTTTTGAACCGCTTCACATTCTTACCCACCTCCAGAACTTCACCAGCGATGTCTTCTCCCAGAATCCCCGGGTACTGGAGACCGAAGCCGCCCGACGCCTGGATCTTCCAGTCGACTGGGTTGACAGCTACGGCGCGATTCGTGATGACGAGCTCATCGGGCGAGAGATCCGGAAAAGGTGCCGTGGCGACCACAAGATGGGCATTCTCAGAGGGAATCCAGGCTGCATAATTGACGAGTTGCATGTCTGCTGTTGGTAAGCGAGTGTGATCGAGGACGTTGCTTTGCGAAGTGGTTAACTGGAGAGAGATTTGTCAGGCATTGAACAGCTCTATTGTCAGGGAGATCAAGAGCTCTGGTAGCGTCATGCGGGGTAATTTAGGCACCCAGCCTCATCTATGAAGGTGAGTTATCAACGCAGAAAGCCTTGCGCAGGACATCTCGCAGCCATCCAATCTTACCGTGGCCGTCCTGATCGAATTCTTCCGCCCGCCAGACAACTATCCCGTCAGGACGAACCAGCACTGCGCCAGAGCTACAAACACCACGTTGAGAGGCCCATTTCTCATCTGTATCCTTCCAGAAAGTCTTATCATCTGCCACTTCGCTCGTATCTGCGATGCCAATCAAGGTCACCAATCCATTCAATTCTTCCACAGCCAGTCTCCACAACTCCGGCCTTGAGGTAATAAGGATGAATCTGTCGTACTTGACTAAATCTCTAGTCGACAACCTCTCTTTCCCCTTCGCCAACCACGCGTGTGGCAGGTGATGTCCCGGAATTGTCGAGGGATGGTAAAACAATAAATCCATCTCGCCAGTGTCCGTGAGCTGTCCGCTGTGGTTATTCTTTTTGCCCTCCCCGCCGACATCGACGTCAGGATAGAACCAGCCAATCTCGGCTCCCAGGGCGTGGAATTCGTTGTCAAGGATCTTCTGCGCGCCCTGAACTGCTTCTCGGCGCATGGAACCGTCTGTATTTTCGGGCGACGAATCAAAGAACGAATTCATATTTGCAACATTTTCGCTTTGGCTATTTGCAGTAGAGACGCCGATGGCTTTGTCCATGACCAGGCCGAAAGCCTGTAGGTTATGCAGCGCGCGGTCTCGCACACGTTGACCAATCGGTCGACGCTCGGTGTCGTACGTATCGAGGAGTGCGTTGCAGTCACTATCCACCCCGATGGCTGACGGAATTCCGTTGATGGCGAAATTCAGCTTCCACACCAGATTATCCACGTCTTGAATGCCCGTGTTAAGTCCCAATGCCCCCCAAGGAGGAATGCGGTGCGCGGCATCCCCAACCAGAAATACTCGGCCTGTGGATTTCTTGCTGCGATATCGTGTAGCACATAGCGCGTTCACGTACCAGTGGTTTGTGGACAGTAGCTCAACTTTGAGGTCAGGAATCTGCAACGTATTTTGCATGCGCTTCAACATTGCCGACTCATCGAGACGTTTTGGATCTGTCGGGCTAAGAGCACATGCAAAGACCCATTCCTCTGTGTCAGGCGTCATGGGATAGGGGCCTAAGTGGTAAAGGTATCCTGAACCAATGGTGCCACCCAGCTTTGGGTTGACGAACCAGGTGATGAAGTTGCGGATATCAGGGTGTGCGAGAGATATAGGAGCTCGAACGTGAGCAGATACCATATCAACAATATCCCGCTCGCCCTCCCAGCCAATTCCCAGGTGATCTGTCAGCATGCGGCCACCGTCGGCACCAATAACATACTGTGCTTTGACCGTCATCGGTTCCAGGCCTCTCTGTAGATACGTGACAACGACACCGTCATCATCTTCCTCAACCTTTTGAACTTCGGTATTGTAAAAGATTCCTTTGGGGTTCAGTTCCAACGCCTTTTTCTGCAATATCGGTTCGAGTCTGATTTGTGGCAATATTGAATACTGGCACGGCGAGGCAGAGGCGTATTCTTCTTCGTATGCTCCGCCGCCCCAGGAGTCACGGCCAAGGATTTCCCTTCCGTGAGGTCCAAAGCTGGTATACCAGGCTGTTCTGCTGACATTGTCTGATGGGGCTCGTCGCTTGATCAGCTCCTCTTCAATTCCCATGCGACGCCAAATCTCCACTGTGCGGTGGTTGTAGCCACATGCTTTTGGGTGGATGGATGTTGAAGGATACCGTTCAAAAAGGATATGGGGGATGTTGCTCTGCGATAGGAGGATTGAGGTGGATAAACCAGTTGGACCGCCTCCGACGATGACGACTGGGTAAGATGACGAGGAATCAGATGCCATGATCGGTCTGATATAACTCGTGTCTTAAGCCCCCTTTGTATCTCTCAGACGATGTTGTCCAGCTAAAGACCTCGAAGTAATGAAAATGTTGCGATGCTCGAGCCAGGACCAATTATCATCAGCGCGGTGTTGCGAGCATGTTGAGGTCGAGCGTTGTGGAGATGATTTCTCAGGCCTTCATATCAAGATTGTACCCGAGGGCCTCAAGTGTGTGTTCTCAGCCTGCTTCTATCTTGGTTTCTTAAAGACCACCTCCTTCTCCACATGGTCAACGAGTCGACCCCACGAGTGTTGGAAGATGCAGCAGCTCATTGCGGAAGACGTGGGGCAACGAGAGTTTTGACGGGACTTGGAGATTAAGAGATAGAATTGCATTCTGGGCGAGTGGAGTGGATTTTGCATCAGCGGCGTAGGCTGTTGTGTTCGGAGAGACTTCGGCAGAAACCGAGTTTCGTCGACCTGGGTCTGTTGATGTGGTCTTCCTTCAGCAATGGCATTGACAAAGCTGCATTCGAGGTCGGGGGCTCAGATCACAGAGTTGAAGAACTTCGTATGATACAGCGGCATTATCATAGACGGAGACAAGGGTCGTTGGATCCAAGTTTCGGGCTTGACAGAACGTGAGAAACCTTCGTTGACGATTTCTTGCCGATCAAAAATTTCATGGACATGCCGCCAGACGAAGGCCTCGTTCTCGACTTGAAGTGATGTCGACTGCGAACAGCAGCGGTGGTGTCAGCGCAAAAGACTTTGCTCTTGAAACCCTCCTCACACTGATCGAGGACTACCACTCGTTCAATCCAGACACCACAGTCCCGACTTATGAATACCCAACACACCTCGAATTCAGCCAACAGGTAGCCCGCGGGCGACCGTGCGTATATCGGCTTGACAGGAGCGTCCTCGATGATCGCGCGGTGAGTGGAGGGAGTGAAGTCGAGGATGGAAGCTACGGCAACGGCAACAGCATCGACAACAGCGGAGGTGAGATCGCAAAGGTTTCGTCGCCGCCGCGAATAACAGAGAAGAGCATCCAACGCCAATGCCTGCGAGATGAGCAGCGGTCCATACTCTCGGCGCCGTGCTTTGCGTGGACGAAAAAGAGTCTCTGCGAGCTTGTACAGGGCGAGGTCGAGGTCGCTGTGACGCCGGACGGGAGGGCAGATGCGCTCTACTCTCTTCCTCCGAGGACGAGGACTCAGTCTCGGTCTCAACGAGAAGCGGATGAGGATGAACCAGAACAAGTCTTCCTCCAACCGGCCTCGACGTACATGACGCTTTCCACACTGATTGACAAGCTCTGTCCTCCGTTAGAGCCATCACAATCTTCATCACATCTTCCTCCCTCGCCTTGCTCCCCTTCAGCCCCGCCCCAATACCAATCCACATCCACATCCACATCTGCATCCACAGCCACAGCAACAACGACAACAGAACCAGTCCACTACCTCCAATCCCAGAATTCCAACCTGTATACCCCACCGCTATCCTCCCTTCTGGGTTCTCTCCCACCGACACCACCGCCCTTCAGCGCCGCCGTGCTCGGCGACCCCGAAGCCGTTAATATTTGGATTGGCAACGCGCGGTCCGTGACCAGCACGCACCGCGACCCGTACGAGAATCTCTACGTGGTGGTCAAGGGCCGGAAGCGGTTCGTGCTGTACAGCCCCGTCGAGGAGGTGTGTCTACACGCCCAGAAAGTTCGGACGGGGCGGTGGGTGCTGTCGGATTCACAACGGCAGAAAAAGGAGACGGAGTTTAAGATTGTCATGGACGACGATGACGACGACGACGATGACGACGACAATACCACCACCACCACCTCAGATGCCAACAGCGGCGACGACGCAGACATGAACCGTATCCCCTGGATCCCCATCGATCCGCTCTCACCCCCGTCTGCCCCCGCGTTCAAGAAATACCCATACTACAAATACACGCGACCTCTCACTGTCACCGTCTCGGAGGGCGAAATCCTCTACCTCCCAGCGGGATGGTTCCACCACGTCACCCAGGAATGCGGGCTCTGGGAGAGTGACGACGAGTGCCCAACGACGGCGCCCTGTATAGCCGTCAACTACTGGTTCGATATGGATTACTCGGGAGAGAAACACGTGATGAGGGAGATGGTCGGACGATTAGTTGAGAAGATCCGAATGTCGGAAAACACGTGAACCCAATCTATGTCATCATTTCTTGTATCAAGGAGTCCATTTTCTATTCCAGGCCAAACGAGGGCGTCTAGGTCAGATGTCTTGGGGAGCTGACCTCCACTAGTGCGGACTAACAAGAACGTGTCGCGCAAAGGCCGCTTTCCTCTCTGTCTATCCTTTCCTCACTCTGGGCTCAATTCTTTTTTTTTTTTTTGCAAGGTCGTTCACAGTATCCGCATGCTCCGTTTTCGTCATCTCATGACCCGGTCGTAGTCGTGACGGTTCATCCAGAATCGACAAAGGAGGTCAAATTCAGTTGCCACTCTCGATCTTCTCCAAGATCTTGGGGAACTCCTTCCATTCGTACATGATCTCGATGCAGTTGCACTGTTCTTTGAGAATCTGGGCCATCTGCTTCATCTTCTCCTCACCATCCTCCAGTTTGTAGACGCCGACGTAGCCAATGCAGGGAATGCCAGCGCGCATGGCAGCGGTGGCACCACTCTTGCTGTCTTCGACGGTGATGCACTCCTCTGGCTTGACACCGAGTTGTTCGCAAGCATAGAGGTAGATCTTGGGGTCAGGTTTGCTGGAAGGTGGGTTGAGCGAGGTGGCAGCGCTGTAGACGTGGGCGTTGGGGAAATAGTGGTCGATGCCGACCTTCTCGAGAGAAGCGACGACACGGGGTTTGGCAGAGGTGCTGACAACCGACATAGGGTACCCGGCCTTGTGCAGACGCTCCAACTCCTCAGGGGCACCAGGGCATGGTTGACACTTGGCAGCAAGTTTGGCGGTGACGGCTCCAAGTTCCTTGTTGACGTATTCCTCCAACTGGTCTGGGGGCATCTCAAAGCCATGCTTCTTCTGGAGACCAACCATCATACCACGAAAGTTCTGACCGACAAAGGCTTCGAGGAGGCCCTCGACCGTGTAGCGTTCTTTGACGCCGTACAGCTCGAGGAGTTCATTGGTGAGATCGGTGCAGGCCTCAAACGCAAGGCGCTCGGACAAGCAGAGAGTGTTGTCGCAGTCGAGGAGGATGTACTTGACCTACAACGAGGTATCTAGTCAGTCTTTGATGGCAGGCTTTGCTTTGTGGTGCGGTGGCAAGGAAACCAGCGGTAAACCGCCCTGTTTGAGAGATGGAGGGGTAAGGGAGGGTACACGAGTCGGTGAGACATGAACTTACTTTGCCCATGTTGACGTTGTGGTAAGTAGTTTAAGTGTTGAGTCTAGAATAACGAAAGGAGACAGATGAAGATGAAGTCTATAAGTGAGGACGAAAGAAGAAATTTGCAGTAAAGAGATACGGTGGTGGTGTTTTAAGACGGGGAGGAACGTCAGAGTGCAGGGTGGGATGTGACACCCTGATAAGTTTTTTGTTTATGGGAAGACATGCTCATGAGAGATCGGGCACCGGTGGGCAGCGATTGGCGCCGGACGGTGAATGGTGGGGGCGTGTTCGAAGCTGGGGAAGACGCCACAGCCACTCAAAAGCTCCGGAAAGTTGGGGGGTGTGGTTCTGGCGGCCCAGGTGGCTTTCGGGCTTGGAGGGCTAAGAACTTTAGGCTCCTATAGGCTTTTGGTGGTACCTGGGTGAGCGGCAGCATGTCCTGCTGGTTCAACAGCTAAACCATTGGTCCGCGGCTACGTCATCCCCATCCCATTCCTTTTTCTCCTTGTCAACAGCGTATCAACGGGACCACGTGAGGCTTTGTGCCCAAGATGGCGGTGAAAGAGATACGAGTAGCAGATTGCGAGAGCTCCATTCTCGCTGCTCCTACGAGGCTATCTCACCGTAGCTTGCGTGCTCGCTCATCTTCCGAGTGGGCAAGTCTTTCAGCCCTCATTGTTCTAGACCTTGACGCAGACAAGCCCAGCTCCTTCACCGCAGTCCCGGAAGGCTGATACCTGCATCCGGAGCCTCACTTTCCTCTTTTGAGGACCGATTGAGATGGTTGTATCTCCTCAAAAGGAAACATTTCCTGCCTGTGGGACACACCGAGTACCTTGAGAAAGGTAGCTTGCCTGTAACGCACCGTGTGGAAATTTGGTCCATCACACCAGTCGGCCGTTTTTTGGAGCGTTGGTACTTGCAGCCGAGATTTTGGCAATCGAGACACCTTTCCCAAGAGCATAACCAAGAGGTATTTTGTTCCTCTGTAGCGGACCAGTTTGCAATGGGCGATAGTTCGCCCATGTCACCCGATCAATGTCCTTCTGCTTGAAGGCTGGTTTCAGCTTCAATAGCCTCTCCTAGCACCCCTTCCGCCTCGGTAGCCACCAGAGTCAGGAAGCCGTTCTCCTCGCCTCCACTCACCGCTTGGTATATGCCCTGAGCCGGAAAAGTCACCTCTTGATCCGTAGCCGTTAAAGCTGCCCCTGCTGCTCTGGCCGTACCCGCCTCGTACTCTTCCGTAGCCATTCTCTCTGGAGCCTCCTCTGCCGCTGACGCTTCCCCGAGACACCACGGTGCCATCGCTCAGCGGAGGAAAGACGGCACAATCGATAAAGTCTCCTATGACAAACCGTGCATCTTCCAGCGTCTTGTCTGCATCATCTCCCTCGAGCTGGACAGCGCCGCCGCCACCGCGACGCCCGTCACCACCACCATTGGAATATTCCGGCGCCGAGACCACCACACTGCCGATCTCTTTGCTCAAGTATCTTCCTCTCCCTTCGCTTTCTAGTCTCCCGCCTCCACCTCGACTGGCGTGGACGTCCGGGTAGACCAGTCTGAAGCTCAACCTCGTCCCCACAGCCGGGTCTGGTAAAATTTGCGGCAGGGCCTGCGTCAACAGGAGCGCGAGTTCTCTCAACGTACAGCTCATCCACGTGTAGATTTGCAGATGGGCAGGTAGGTGAGGGTGCGGGTTCGAGGGGGTCGGGATAGGGAAGTCGGTCAGGCTGTGAAAGGCGGAGGATCGGTAGCAAAAGTTCAGCAGGAAAGGCGTGGTGGATTGCCGATCCACTGTTGTTTTTGCAGGTTGGGGGGTCGGCGAGCGCGACATCGTGAGGGATAGAGGTTCGTAGGTTTGGGTGAAACTCGATAGGTCGAGATGTCGGAAAGGTACTTGAGATTCAGCGCAGGGAACTTATCTCCTGGCAGTGATCGGTCCTTTGGAGCTGACAGAAGTCTAGGAAAATATGCGACAGATAATAATAGGGTATATGACCAACAGAGGCACAGCCAGAGGGAATAGTGTACCGTTAGTAGTCTGTGTGTTCCGTATGTCCTGTGCTCCTGTTGACTGAAAGTTCTGTACGTATTATCTGTAGCTTGGTCGCATCTCACGCCTTGGGACTTTTGCGAACTTCCTGGATCAAAGTTGCAACCAAATATCCAAGCCTGGTGGAGAAGAAGCGCAGCTGTTTGCATCTGCGAGCACTGCGATGCACAAATCCCCATTCTGAGTAGAGCGCAAGCCCGCATCGCGGCTGACTTTCCCCCAATCGAGGACAACACCACCCCCTCCTAGTACCGACTCGCCGAGTACGCGGCACAGTCTCGCGTCCTACCTAGCCTCGCTCGGTATTCTGTCTACCAATTCCATTCAATAACTCCCCAACTAGCACCCAGACATTTCGATGCCTCCCCGTCGCGAACTAACACCTCAACTACGCTCCAGGATCTGTGAACTCCACCGTCTCGGCTACTCGTACGAGTTCATCGCAGACCGACACGGCCTACCGCGATCGACCGTGCAGACAACGTGTCGACGCGAAAAGGAACGGGTGAACAACGTCTCCAAACCCCGGTCTGGTGCGCCACGAAAAGCAGTCACGAAGAGGAAACGCAGAGAGAAGTAGTGCTATGGTGGTGCTATCGTTGCCGATACTCGCATTCCACGCCACCGTCTGCTAGCATCGAGTCGATCATGTAGTCAAAATGAGCATCACTCACAAAGCTCTGGGTCGGCCATCAACCACACACACTAAAAGGTTTGTAAACGAGTCCATGTGATATGACTTGCGCGTGGACATACTACATGCTCAAAGGCCTTTGCTTCGCTACCGAGTCTCGGGGCCCGTCTTGTCGATAGAGCGCAGGAGCGGGTGGAGTAATAAGGAAAAGCAAGCCAGATACAGGTCACGGGTACTTCAAAGTAATAGTCGCGTTTCTCGCCAGATATGGCTGTGCAGAGAGAGTTGGATTGCGAGAAGATGAGAGAGGGAGTGGGATAGAACCGGTAAGTGCTTGCAGTCATACCAATGAGACAGGATAATTTGAGGCACTCGAGTCGATCCAGCTTGAGGTAACAATAACTACTCGCAACCATTTTCTGGACTGTCAAACACATTTTAGATGAACGGACAGAAAGTACTCTTCCATTCATTAAGGCTCGGCGAGTCAGCGCGTGTTCTTTTAGATCAGCCTCTACTTTAGCTAGCAGCGGGTCTGGAGTTGAACTCTAATACGGCCTCCCTCCATTATTTCTGCTGGCGGGTCACCCAGCGCCTGGCCCTGGGTCACCTATGCGCTTCCTTCCTTAAGAAGATTAGAGTAGCAAGTAAGGCTACGAGTGGTTCCTGCCTATGATATCCTGACAAAAGTCACACAATATAGTAGAGGGAGTGCAGGAGCAAAATACAAGGACTGAGAGAGGGGAAGGGAAAGGAAAAGAGGAAGAGAAGTATTCATTCTATCGACTTAAAGGGAGTTCATTCAACCCTGCATGTGCCCCATTCCTCCCGTCGAAACCGTCACGCCGTCGAGCGATATCGATATACAGTCCCCGCACTTTCTGCGTGAGGCTGAACCTATCCGCGCCTCGCCATGTCTATCCACGTCTATCCACGTCTTCCTCGATCTAAGTCCGTGACAGACGCCGTGCTTGTATTGCAGACAGACACGTGGTCAGCCTTACGTCGGGGTATTTAAGAGGGGCATCCTCATCCGCATCTCCATCCCAGCTTCCAACCCTTCAGTCTATCACGGCGAGACCTCTCAATTGCGTGCCTTGAAGGAGTGTATCAAGCATTATCTATAGCCTCTTGTTTGAGACAAGGGCTCATCTTCAACAGGTCTGTCAAGATCAGGAAAAGAAAAGTGAGACTCTAGAAAATGAATTCCAGATTAGATGACTCGACTCACTAAGCGCAGCCCTACTGGTGTTGTTCAATCAGAATGACGAGCACACTCATCGTCGATGACAGAGACGTCGATGACAGAGCTTCAGTTAGAGTTCGTATCCATCAAAGAGAGGCCAGACACGGATATCTTGAGGACCATGACACCCTTGCAACACTCCTCGTCTATGAGGTTGCTGTGTCCAGCCAACAAAGTATCACTGAAGCCATCAAACGTATCGACCTAGAGTGTCATATCGCCAACTATGATGGCAGTGAAGCCCCCATTATCTGGGACGTTGCTCCTCATGGAATGAATCTTGTACATGGTGAGCAGACGGATGTAACTGCTGGGACAATCGGGGGTACAGGCCCCTCAGTCAGATGGGAGGCGGGTGAAGCACCAAACACTCAGAGGTTCGCGATCATTTACGGTTCTTCCCGCCAAGGACTAGCCTCATGGGTCCTCGATGTGAACAAATTTTCAGAGCCTACTAGCGTTGTGTTCCCATCCTTTCGGATTGCTGTCCTGTTGCGTCGTTCGAGCAACAAGAAGTTCCAATGCACTTTTAGGATCGACATCGCAAAGAGGCTCGGAGGATTTTTTGTTTCATCTTCTCCCAAAGATGTCTTCGTTTATGACCCATCGTTGCACCCAAGCAGCAGTCCTAATACACTACGAATCGAAGACCTGAGGAAATCAATCGATTTCCAGAACGACCCTGACAAACCCTTCGTCCGTGACGAACCCTTCGACCCTGACACTGGTAAAGCAGTTGAACCAACTGCAGAAGGGTCCACATCCATACCAACCATAACCCTGACATCTGGATATCAACTTCCAGCTGAAGGGGAGATTGCACCTCAACAAGGCCTGATCAAAGCTACTGAACTTCCAAGGCCAGAGAAATCAGTCGAATGGGCGAAGTTATCATCCTACTTTCAAGGAACAGCTGCAGCCGAATCACCAAGCACAGACGTCGCACCTCGGCGTGAAGCAGACACGCCACCGCACATCTGGGTAATCAACCGCCATTTCGATGAAATAACCGTCGTGGTGTCGAAAGGCGGAGGCTTCAAGACCTTGCCGGATGAAACAACTACTCCTACATATAGCCTTGTTGGAGAGGTCACATTCAGCGAGACGGTATAGTCCTCCTCACCCTTCCTTTCACGTACATGCGCCGTGCTCAATTCTAATCCTCTAATTGGCAGTTGTTTCGTGGTCCAGCGGTCAGAGAAACCCTCGCTCCTTACACTGAAGACTGCGAGTACTCTAGTGCGGTATTCCCTTTATGGCCGGGAGACAGCGGATTTGGTACCATCAGCATATTTACAGGGAGCGATAAAAAACTGTACCTGGAAGATGAAATGGTGCCAGCTGGTGCCAGGATCTACTTCGACCAGAAAGCGGACAGGCAACAGCTCAAGAATCAGAGTGCAGCTCAATCGCGAGACAGTCCTTTATTTCCCATCACAATCAACGGATGGACGCTTGACCCCGAAGTGGCCAACCATAGCAGCACTGAGTCGAACTATATCTTGATACAGAGTTGGATGCCTCTTACATCCCTGCAGATGAAAGAATTGGAGCAGATGGACCTGACATTCCACGAGTATGTGTCCTAGAACACATACCTGTATCGCCGTCGAGGGACCAATCTGGATACCAGTCGTCGCTTGTTCTACGTCAACTATGCGGATATCTACCCCCAGGAATACAAGATCTCAGGTAGTCTGAGGGAGGTGGCTCGGAGTCCCAGGGGGGATCGTTCCCGCATTCCACACAAGGTTGATATTGTCTTTCATGACGATGTCAACCTCGAAAAAGTCGGAAAAGAAATCGCAAAAATTGCCCACTTGAGACCAGAAACAATGCAATTCTGCCAACACAAAGTCCAGCAGTTGATCCAGGAGCAACACCTGTCCGACATAGCGTCGCTCGACGAGGTGCGAGTCATTGAAAAGGTTTACAAATCGACGGGGCGAAGCCATGTGGCGCGAGGAATTCTTCGGGCCGATGCTGCATGGGATCCTGTTGACCCACTGATACAAACTTTCGAGGGCGAGGGAGAGGTTATCGCTGTCGCAGACAAAGGATTTGACAGCGGGCACATAAGCAACCATCACCGCGCATTTTGGCATCAAGACGGCCAAGGAAGCCGCGTTTTGTCAATATACCCATTGAGCAACATCCCTTTAGTAAATGACTTTGACGGCCATGGCACCCACGTCTGCGGATTGGCTGTAGGCAGCGGCCATGCTGCAATCGAGGGAGGCATTGATATCCAAGGAACAGCTCCGAGGGCGAACCTGGTTGTTCAATGTCTTGGTCCCGACTACGATGGAGTACCTAAAGATCTTTGGCAACTTTTCGAGATGCCTTACTGGAAGGATAGAGCACGAGTGCATTCAAATTCCTGGGGTATGACTTGTGGGAGACACCAACATGGTTACGAAGACCGGGCCAAACGGATCGACCAATTTGTTTGGGAGCATACGGATATGGTGATTTGCTGGGCTGCTGGCAACGATAACATCAACCCTGGCACAGGACACCCGCTTGCACAGATTGGAGCCGAAGCAGCTGCGAAGAACTGTATCACAGTAGGTGCAACTAACAACGACGTTCACGACGCCGATCAACTTTTTGAGGATAGCAGTTGTGGACCTACCAGAGAAGGGCGGATCAAGCCTGATGTTGTGGCACCGGGAATACGTCTTCTATCGGCGAATTCGGCACATAAAGGGCATCCAGAAGAGCCCTCTGACGACCCCATGTGGAGCTACATGACTGGTACGAGCATGGCCACCCCACTTGTCGCTGGCTGTGCGGCTGTCCTACGGGAGGCTTTGAGAGGGCAGATGGACATATGGGAACCTTCTGCTGCATTGATCAAGGCGCTCTTGGTCAACGGTGCAGTACGCCTTGAAAACAGGAATCAATCAGGTTTTGGTCGAGTCAACCTTGCCAACTCCTATGCTGCAGCTCGTGGAACGGTTGACTCTGGTTTTAGAGAAGGAATAATCGAAGACGCAAACGCGTGGGGCCAGATCGATGTCCCAATCTCCAATCATAATGGGCCAGTGACCCTGAAGGTGACGCTGGTCTGGTCAGATTATCACGGGGCAAGACTGCAGAATGGCCTGTATCTGGCCGTCATGGTGCCAGGTAAACCCAAGCGTTATGGAAATGACGAGAACGACCAAAGGCGGATGGATAAGACAAACAATGTCCAGCAAGTCGAATGGAAAAGGATACCGCCACCAAAGGCAAGTATTATCATCCGTGCTTGGAAGTTGGATCGGGGCCTACAGGAGTTTGCCTGTGTTTGGAGAGTTATACCTACAGCGTAACCAAGGGGCTCTCTGAAGAAATTATTGTTCGGTACGCCTGGAGGCCAGAGCTGGAGAGAAGGACTGGAGCAAAGCTTTCTTACGATATAGGGCTGGGTGAAGATGTCAGGTTACTTGATTCTTGTATCCCGTGTTTATTTTCCGATGGCAGTATCGAGGCAAATTCCGGTAGGATGCATCAAGGCTACCACGAAGATGAAAGATGAGAAGACACACAGATTGGAGGAGAGAGTGAGAGGAACGGATATTGTAGGAGAAGAGGATAATGCCCGAAACGACAAGGAAAAGGGTGGAGTTTTCTATCTGTCCCTGGTACAAAGTAAACGACCTTGAACGATTTTATCAAGAAAATTCTGGCAACGGTGTAAGGGCACGGAATCTGTCAACTGTCACTTGCCCCCTCCCCCCCCCCCGCTCCTTTTGATGGCTTGTCTGAGACAGATACAATATCTCCCTGAGAGGTAAAAAGGTCACTTGAGTATCACTACAAACAAGGACACAGTGCACGACCAGGCCTCCTCGATGCGCCGTCACAAGTTCAATTAAAGCTGCCGTGCTCGCTTTGCTGATTGAGAAATGGTAGGGGATAAAGCACACCTCCGGTGTATGTATACCGGTACCGAGTACGCCGATCACTTTGGAGTTGGTATTGTATCTCATTCATTCGCTCGTTCGCTCGCTCGCAGATAACCCAAAAATTCCGACAACAATCATACCTAGGTATGGAAGGGTTTGTCTTGTACCATCCAGAAAGAAGAGCGCCCGAGGTCGTCAGTTGTCGAACAAGTGACACACAAACCAAAGGAAAATGGCGCACCCGACACACACCTCAGTCATCCTCGGCAATGTCAGGGTGGTGGCTGGATCAGCTCCGTTTTCCTCCTCGCCGTACTCTGTGCAGAGCCCTGGAAAACCACTCCGCGCTGTCCGGGTGCATCGTGTCCGTGTACAGAAACCCGGTAAGTACATTCCTCACATCGTCCCATCGGACCAGGCCGAGTCGTATGGCCTTTGCGGCGAAGTGTGTGGTGAACCAGCCGGCGCGCGGCGCCTCCTCCTCTTCCTCCTCCTCCTCGAGTTTCGTGTCCGTGTCCACGGACGATTCGGCAGTGGCGCCCACGTAGAGTGCCCAGAGACGGGCGTTCTCGTACCTTTCGTGGTCGGTCACAGTGTCAGGAGACCGCTCGCTGAGCTGGAGCAGCTCTCGCATGTTGGCTAGGATTGTGGGTGTGGCGTCAAAGAGGCGCACACCGCACACGGTCCCGTTGAACGAGATGGCGCGGATGTACAGCAGCGTGGCCAGGGCGATGTAGCCCTGGCACAAGACCGAGTTGACGGACCGTGGAGTCTCCGAGATATTCGTATTCGTATTCCGTACATCTATCGCCTCCTTTGCCTGCAAGAAGAGGTTGACCAGTTGGCCCTGGTGCAGGTATACCCGCACAAGCAGCCAGCCCATCAGCGCCGTGGTGGTGATGTGGCTGGCGGACGGTTCTTCGTCGGAGCCCAAGCCCGCGTCAGAGCCGTTCTGGAACAGCCACACCGCCAGGCTCTCGCGCCGCTCGATCAGTAATATACGCAGTCGGGGATTATCGATCGACGGGTCGAGAAAACGGTTTCTCACGTCCGACAGATTCGGGGGCAGGTAAGGGCCCGCGGCGTCGATTACGGGCTGCAGCCGCTGCGGAAGCCACCTGTCCACGTCGAAGATGGGTTTGCACAGGAACATGGACGACCGGTGGACGTCGTGGTACAGAATGTACACCAGGAGGTCCGTGTCGACGGGCTTTTTCTGGTCGTCATGTTCAAAGTACCACCGCAGCATGTTGAGGTGGGCGCCCGTGCTGACGAGGTCCCCGATCAGCGTGTCGGTACCCACAAGCAGATTGATATGCCAATAGAGCTGGCGACGGTTGAACCGGCCGGCCATCAGGCGTTTGTGCAGCACCGCCATGCTCTTCGCCCGGTAGTAGGCCGCTTGCTTCCGGACAGACGGGTTCCTCGATATCACCGCGGCCTCGGCGGCGCAGCTGGCGATGAACCCAGACCCGGCGCCTTCGTCCCCCAGGCCATCGACCCCGTCGCCCAGTCCGTCGACGCAGTCTCGCCAGTCCCGCCACGCACTGGCACTGGTCATCCACCGGTGCTTGGTGGTGTGGTAGAGGGCTGGGATGACAAAGTCGCGGTGGAAGCTCAGCAAGTCGTTGGCAGCAGGGGTGATCTCGACGGCATAGGCTCCAAAGGGGTCTGAATTTCCTTTGCCGAGGATGGTCATCAGTGATTGCCGTTGGAGTGGCTTGATGTCTGCCTCGTTGCAAACTGCCACCGGTTGCTCTGCCCGTTCTGGGAGGTGCTCACGGTGCTGGTGGTAGTCCATGTCGTTGTCGTCGTCTTTGTCGTGGTCATCATCGTCGTTGATCAGCGAGCGGATCGCAATCTTGGTCGAGGTTCGCTGCTGGTTTCCAACATCGTAGTCTACCGCCTCTGCCCTTTGCGCATGCTCAGCACTCTGCCCTGTTGATGTATGCCGAATATCAAGCACAGGGACGTCTATCGATGTCGACGTCGATGGTGGGGCATCAGGTATGTGAGGCAGCGCCTTGATCGAAGCCCTCAGAGCCCGATTCTCCTGTTGCCGCTTCCAGTTGCGATATTGGTTCTGGACGTGGGAAAAGACCTGTCGCCGGTTCGGTGAGGCTTTCATCTGCTTTGCATTGTGGTTGACGAACAAGAAGTCGCCCTCGAAGGGTTTTCTCTCGACGGGCATGTTCGTCCTCCTTTCGTAGTCTAAAAGACCATTATCCTATCTCTTCAGGTCTGCTCGACAGCAACGGTGAATTCTACTCGGCATGCGTGTGTTGTTTATCGTTGTTGTCGTTGTCCTCCCCTCCCCTCCTCCTCTTCTTTCTGGGTACCTAAATACTTTGTGAGAAAGGCCCCATGGCACAAACACATACGCTTTCGATTCACCACCCCCGCGTCCTCGGTAGCCCTTTGGTACGCCTCCGTTGGGTACTCCGAAGAAGGATTTCGGCGGCTCGCAGGCTGTTGGCTGGCTAGCTAGCGGCTAATTGGTAAGGCGGGGGCCCGGAACTTTACCAGAAACAGGAGTTGGCGCTGTACCTCCCACTGGTAGACCCCCTCGTAAACTTCGGGTTATGTGGGATGCGAGCAGTAGGTAGAAACCCTGAACCCTGAATCCTTGACAGTGTGTGAATCCTTCCCCAGCCAAATAGGATCTGAGGAGGGGTTCGTAATAATCGTAAGTCGTGACAAATACACACATCCACACATACATACACACACACACACACACACATACACACACCGACAAAGACACACGGACGCACAGACGTACAGACGCAGCAGGGGAGGAAGAACTGAAACGAAGCCAAAAAGAAAATGGTGATGGTGATGGTGACTAATCTTCGCTGGTCCTCGTAAGACTTCCAAAAACAAAAAAAAAACCTGGATTTGCGAAAATGTACCTCCGAGGGGTACGAGGTACAGATGGTGTGATATGATGTTATCGAAAACAAAATGAGAGAGAGAGAAAGAGGGAGGTGGTGGTGGTGGTGGTGGTGTCGCTAACACCTACCCATCTATATCAATCCACCCCTCCATCTCTCCATCTGGTACATGGCTTGGTACCCAAGTAGGCATGTACCGCATTACCTTCTCTGTAGGTATTGATACCTCGTATGTTTCTACCTACTTCGGTAGGGCAAGTAGGGCTGGGTACCTGGTCATTTGGTCAAGCTGGCAAAATATAGGGCGCAATCGGCGATTCCTCGCCCGCTAAATTGATAATTTATCCGTGATCGCGATCATGATCGCGATCATGATCTGGACAAGCGAGGATGAAGCGAGAGAGGGAAATAACCCTTTAGGGAAGACTGGGGACGGGGTCCCGGGTACGAGGTACGAGGTCTAGCGAGTGCACTGAGTACGGAGTATAGTGGGCACATATATACTCAGTACATACGTACACACGTAGCTCGAGTTGAGCGTTGAACTTGACTCTACTTTACAAGTACAACATCTCTTTCTGTACTGCCTCATGGTCGAGTTCAAAGAGAAGATAGAAAAGGAATAGAGGGGTATCTATCTCTTTATTGATGATTCACATCCAAGTCATCATCTATGAGCTACCCAACCTATGTAGGTACCGAGTTTGTGTGTATATGTGTGTATATTCCATGTGCCCATGTATGAATGAGTTCATGGGTAAGCCGAGAGTCTCCCTTCCTCGACTTGCCGTGTCGTGTCGTACCCTATATCCAATGTGTCAACGAGTGCAGAAGTCAACAAAACACAAAACACAAAGCTGATTGCTAGCACCTCTGTGGTATCTCTGGTGTCTCTGGTGGCTCTCGCAAGCCTGTCATAGCCTGTGATGGCCCGTCTGGTAGGCACCTTCGGTCAGTCCTGTCTGCCCGCCCGCGGCCATGCTCCGCCCATCGAAACCTCAATCGGGACTCACTAAACGAACGAACCTCGCATATCTCGTTCCACGGCCCGCCGCCTGCAGGAACCCTGTCGCCACTGTCACCACTTGTTGGCACGTTCCGGCGTGCAGACCCGCGAGTGCTGAGAATGGGCCAACTCCATCGATCGAACCACCCAGTCGTCTCGGTCGCTTTACTCGTAGGGCTCGCGTCGATTGAAAAAGGGAGAAAGGCCTGTTGTCCCGGATAATTCCATACTACGTATATCCCACTGGCTCTGAAAATCCAAGAGTTGTGGTCGCCTGCCGTATGTTCCACTTGAAAGATGCGTCTCACATCTCGCACTGTCACCCACCGTCCATGTCTTGTTCACAACCACACCGCCGTCGCCGCTCCAGCGCCATCGTTCAGCTTCGTCCTCGCAACCTCTTTAACCTCGACACCGTCCCAGCCCAGTACAAATACAAATCCCTCCTCACTATCGGTCAGCGCCAGATACTCTACTCCGTCAATCGTCGGACCGGGCTGGATCGCATTCGCCCAGCCGCCACTCGTAGGCGTCTCCCACAAGTACAGTAAGCCTTCGTAGAGTCCACCGAAATTGTATGCCACGTCCTGGGAGTTCGCGGCGGCCTTTCTGTACGATGGGTGGGCAGTGACCGAGGTGTCGACCAGGCCTTCGTTGGTCAGCTTATATACTGCAACATATCCCCTCTTGCCCTCCTTCAGTCCCCGTGTACTCGCGTACAGATACTTTGGTTTGTCGCCCGAGGATAAACTCGTCCGTACTTCGTCGGCCCAGTAGTCCTCCGCTTTCTCCTCTAGAGGAATTATCCGGACGCCCTGTTCATGTTGCAGATTCACGCCGTGATTAGTGGTGGAGAACACGTCCACAACGCTGGTATGTTCCTGCAAGCAATACACGAATTTTCCGCTGGGGTGAGGCCAGACATGTCTGGGCCCATCTGTGGGACGAGGCGAGATGTGTTTCTCCCCTAGCGTCAATTCCCCCGTTTTGGGATCGACTGCGAACGTCCAGATACAATTTCGCCCAATGTCCGCAACGTAGAAGGCTCGACCGTCGGGCGAGAGGTCCGTGGAATGAGCGCCGTGGCGAAGTCCTCCAAAGTCCATGACACTTCCATCATCACGCTGTGCGTCTGCGTCCACAAACGAGAGGAGTTGAAGCGGTTGGATTCTTCCGTCTTTGACGACCCCATTGGCTTGAGCATGATTGGAATTTACCGGTGCGATAATATTGCCTGTCTTGGGATCCAGACTAAAGACCTCTCCTGTAGCTCCGCCCGCAGAATAGAGCGCTACTTCGTTCGCTGTGACATAGCCACTGCGAGACCGAGTTGGAGCACTACCCAGCAACTGGATATCTGTCGGGGAGTTGACGGCATAGGCAACCACGGCGGGAGGCTCTGTCCATGCAGTGGCGTACAGGTTCCGCTTCCCAGTCTGCTTGGTGGGAGAGAGATGCAACCAGGAGTGAGACCCAATGGCAGTGGCGCAGTGAAGGACTTGGAGACTGCCTGCAGAGTCTTTCGAGGACGATAGGGGAGGGGTGAATCTCAGGGTATAGAGCTCAGGGGTGTTGAACGTGCCAACGAGGAAGTCGTAAGTTTGTGGCATGGTACAATATTCCGGCGGTGCTGGCAAGCCGTGGGATTAGTTTGGGGTGTTATTTAGACATGGTCAGGGTGCAGGACTCCTTTTCTCAATTTCAAAATCGAAAGTCAGCAGTCCTCCTTACACGCCGGGGAAGTCGGATCTGTTTTATCGTCTTTCAATGGAGTCAGTTGGGTGTAATATTGTATTTGTCAATCGGATCGAGCCCTACCAGCGAATTGGAGCCGCAGCCGAGGGGTGGGTGGCTGATGTGGAAATTCGGCCTCTTCGGGAGGTTTTTGTTGTCCGCAGGACAATGGCGAGCTTATATGCTCTGAGTATATCAATTCAGGTGATAATTCTGGAAAATAGACGGAGGACAGGGTTCATGCGCTCTATAAAATAAACAACTGCATATACAAGGTGAAAAATACAATTAAATTCTCGACTGCTTGTTCGGATCAGTACAAGGTGCGGAAAATAGTTTCCCCGATTCCCGTATCCGATGGGCTCCCCGCAATTCGACATTCTTAGCCTTATCCGAAATACGAGTCGCCCGTTGACTAGTGACTAGCCAGGAACTCCTCCGTTGCAGCTCGACTCAAGAAATCCTTGGTCGATGGGAAAAGACCTGATGCTGCAGCATAATGAGGCTTGAGCACCCATGGGGCTTTGCTTGGGGACGTGGTTACTATGAGAAAAGAAGTCCGCCGAATCATTCCGAATCACTTAAAGGGCAGACTCTGTTGCCACTCCTTGAGCTCTTCCGGGTCTGGGGTATAAACGCGGATTGGGTTTTTCTCCCAGTCCCAGTGTTCCCGGGTATTATCCTGGAGCCGTGCCATGATGAAGCTTCAGGTGGTAGAAGAGGTGGGTGCCAGAAAACTCGGGGGACGGCTGCGGTATAATGTGTTGGGACCGGAGCGAGGGTGGAGAGTAAAACGAGGAAACAAGGGTCGCAATGGCACCAGAACAAGTCTCAGTGGCGTTTTTTGAAAAGTTTCAATGGCACTGTTTGACGGAGTTTGGTTATCTCTGAAGAGTATATCCAAGAATCAGGAAGGGCCGACCAAGTCAGGTGATTTGTGACATAGTAAGCGCCGGATCAAATTGGCTAGTGTTCGACGTTGAAATCCCTTCTACAGCGCATATTTGATGTGGGGCCTGCGCTGTGGATGGGAGCCATGCCCTGGGTTGGGGCGTCCTTCAACTTCTGCCTTATTGTGCTGCCTGAGCTTCCCCTAGTCTCTGTGGATAGCAAAGCAGAACATTCGTGGTATCAGACTCCCACTCCCTACGTTATGGAATCCACCACAAGTCGTGGCCTTTGTTACTGCACAGGCGATTTCCGAGGACGTCACTATGAAAAGCCATGTCAGGGGAAGCGAAAGACCGCTGAGGATTGTCGACTCCGTTCAATGACTAGACTCGCACCTTCTCGTGGAGTCCGGCCTGAATCCCTACAGTACTATTTCACCAGAAAAACAAGATGTACCAGTTTTTGTTCGCGGGCTAACCTCCTAAATACTCTCTACTGAGTCTACCGATCAATCCCCGAAAACAATAAATCAGTGAGTTCCAGGGCATAATTGGTTTGACTGCCAAGGACTTGTCGTCGGCGTCTCCCACATTTCAATCGAGGCCCAAGTGCGGATCATGGGCTATGCCTGAGCAATACACAGGAGAAATAAGTGACCCGAACTGGTGAAAACAAGGAGAGACTAATACCCACAGAACTAGAGGAGTGTCGTGCATTGAGACTGCTTTCCACATATCCATCGGTGGATTGTTCGGACACGCCACAGACCACTTACAGCAAGGCTCCGGGCCGCTTTTGGAGTACTTTGTCGGTGCAGGAGGTTTCACCCTATTAAATCGCACACCCACGCGAGCACGGCCGACATCTGTCTTGAGTTGGACAACTAGAGCCACATGCAGAGAGAGAGGGGTGGAGGCAATGGAAAAAGTGAATGCAATTCGCATCCTCGCCGAACCAAGTTAGGAAAAGAACCAGATCTCTGTGTACGAGCAAATTCAATGAATTCAATCGATTCTCTAGGTTTATAGCGGTCTTCCTGCACAGACTCCGATCACACGAGGCAAATGCGGAGGTGTCGAACCTCAAACAAGTAGAATCCATTACTTGGCGCCGTGGACAAACACCCGTTCTTCGAGCGGCTTGAATGTCTTCGGGTAAGGCTCGCCAGCGGGCTTGCCAAAGACCAGCTGTGCTTTTAAGCTCCAATTGTTGGGCACGTTCCATGTTGCCGCAATCTTTTCGTCGATCAAGGGGTTATAATGTTGTAGGTTTGCGCCAAAGCCTTCCTTCTCCAAAGCGGTCCACACTGTTTCCTCCTGTCAGCCAAAGTACAAAAGTAGAGGGCGATTCACGAGACGCGAGGATGACTTACAAACAAATTGGTGGATGGCATTGGTGTGTTCACTCCATTGAGGGAATTTGTCGGCATAGAGAGGGAAAGCTTCCTGGAGCTTGGCGACATCCTTGGGCTCCTCGTAGAACAAGATGGTGCCATAGCCCGCCTTGAATCCCTCAAGTTTCTTCTCCGAGGCAGGCCACGCATCGGCGGGAGCAACCGACTTGACGACGGGGATCACAATATCACCCCACAGTTTCTTGTGCTCCTCGTTCAGCAGGACAACCACGCGGGTTGACTGCGAGTTGAAAGAGCTCGGTACATTTGTGATGGTTGTGTTGACAATCTCGTGGATCTTGGAGTCAGGAATCGGAGACTCACTCGTCAAAGCATAGTAAGACCGGCGAGATTTGACAGCTTCTAAAAACGATTCCGACGACATTTTGCTGATCGACGATGTGAATTGACGTGCTTGCGACGTTGACTTTGTAAGATGTGTAGTGGTTGGAGTTTTGAGGGAGTGGGTGTGAAGTGGAAGAAAGACGGACGCAGACGGCGCGCGAAGTGGTCTGATGTTTAAATATCTGAGAGTCTGAGATGGCGCTGTGAGACGCATAGTTCTTGCTCTGGTCCTTTTTCTCTTTCCGATCTTGAATGGGCGGTCCACAACAATGAGCCAGCGCAGGGTGAAGGAGAGGTGCTTAAAAGTGGAGGGTTCGACTGAGGAACGGATTGGATCGGGTAATGCTTGGTGATGGGGTGATGGAAGAATTGGATGACCACTTCAGCTAGCTTGCTGATGGGATGGGCTAGAAGCTGGTAGACAGTTGGTTCTTCGGTGGCTCCACACGGTCTGTAGCTACGTGAGCAGCATTGACAAGGCTGGAAGATATTCCGCGCTTTGTCAGTTTTGGTGATGATGATGCCGTAAGCAGTGAGGATTGCGTCAAGATGAATCGGTCTTGTGGCGCGACGATGGAGATTTTGCGGGTAGCGAGAGGTGGTGATTCGTGGCGTCGTGGAAGATGGAAGAAATCGAGAGTTTCAATTGTGGTGGTGGTGGAGCTGGTGCGGCTAACATCCACAGAGCGTCCCGGCAGTTCAACATCCGCCGTTTGGATCAACCACTATAAGGACAAGTGTTTTGTCTGCGCACTGGTTTGCGAACCTTGTCCTGTCGGGTTATTTCTTCGTTCTCAAGAGGTTGCGGTGGGTGTGTCAGATACAGCTGACCTCCAATTACCAAAGCTTCCTTTCTCCTTTTTCAGAGAAGGGTGAATAGCTCCATAATCATTGGGCACATCCGAACCTTGTATCAACTCCCATACGTTATGGTATACCCGGATGAGTGCCGTCTGCTCAAATAGAGCTGAGGAAACAGACAACAAGCTGAAGTCTATATAGCTTCATCTCGGTGCCGCGTCCCATAACCTCGGGCTGGAAATTGGGGCGAAATTGATCCGATAATTCTTCCAGACAAGCCAACATCGACGATCTACTACGATGCTCCTGATCGTATGCGACGAGACGGCATATCGGGAAATTCTCCGCTTAATTTTGACTGTATATACTGTGGACCATGTCTCCCACGATACCGAGAGCCGGCAGTCCGTATTCCCATTGTTGACAAGTCCACCCCCCATGGCTAACTGAAGACTCCATATACAGACAACGAACCCCTTTTCATCCATAGCTCTGGTGTGCTCTGGCTGAATGAATCGCATGCTATGCACTTTTTTCTGGATCATGTCCGGGATTACTGGTTGTCGTTCCCAGGCTGCCGTTCGTGCGAGTCCTCCTCGACCGCACCTCCAAATCGTGGTGCGCACGGCTGCGCGTAGCATGTAAAGCGGCCATGTTGGCTTCCTGTTCTTCTTCTTCACTACCACCCTCTTCGTCCACAGGCTTCCGGATCGCCATGGTAGGTGCAAATTTGGATCTTTGGCGGAGCTTCTTGCCAAAGAAGTAAAAGCACACAGGTATCGGGACGCAAAGAGCAGCAACGCAGCCAAGAAGCGTGGCAGCCCATTCGATGCCGAGGTTATCAAACATCTGGCGCGCAAAAAGGGGGAATCCTGCAGCAAGACACGATCGCAGGAAGGTATTTGCTGCAATGGCCGAAGCAGCGCTAAAGATTGTCAGTACGTGCGTCACTAAAATGTCGGGGAGGAGTTTCCGACTTACAACATGAGGTACGAGTCAATGATGTAGTTGAAACAACAGATGAAGATAGCCAACAGACCAAACCCGGTAAAGAGACCAGACAGAGTCGGAACGATCCAATGAATTGATGCCTTGTAGCCCGTCCAACCAAACCAGAAAAGACCAGCGGCAAACAGCACTCCCCCGACAATGACCGGCGGAAGACGCCATTCTGGGACTGGAATTCCGCCATTAGCCGCAAGCTTCTTGTTATAGGCCTTGGAATCCCAGATGATATAGCCGGCGACGATGAAGATCCCAGCGACCATTCCAAAAAAAGGTAAGCCTGCGACACCAGGAGTGATATGGTGGACACCCTGGAAAACCAGAGGGTAGGCCGTCAGAAAGCAGTACAGGAGGCCATAAATGAATGACATGTAGCAGGTGATGGCCAGAATGATGGGCTCGGAGACCAGGAGTCGAATTGGACGAGAAAAATTCTTAGTGATGAGCTCTTTGAAGTCCACCTCAACCTCCTCTTGCTTCGCGTGAATGCCCCAATTCTTAGTTCGGCGGCGCAGTTCGGCGGCTTTGCTCACCAAGACCACAGGGGCGTAGGATTCTTGGACGAATAAAATGACCAGGCACACAGCCGCCGAGCCCATTATGCCCGGAATGTACAGGTTCCAACGCCATCCTAGGTAGGATTTGTTGATAAAACCTCCAATGAACGGTCCGAGCATCGGGCCCATGAAAACCATTGAGGAGAAGATGACAATAGCTGTGCCTCTCTGTGTGTTGTCGAACATGTCGGCGAAGACGGCAGCCACGACGGCCAACGGACACGAACCGAAAAACCCTGTGAAAAATCTGGTAATCATAACTGTCTGTAGATCCTTTGCTGTGGCACAGCCAAAGCAGAAGACCGAGAAGCCAAACATTCCAACGATGATGGGCAGTTTTCGACCTGTTTGGGCAGCGTCAGCATGTCGGCTTTCTCTCGGTTCTGACACCACTTGCCTCGCAATTCTGAGAAAGGAGCCCATATCAACGGGCCAAATGCGTACCCTAGGACGTAAAGGGACGTGCTGAGCGTGGCCACTTCAGCACTGACTCCGAAATGAGCAGCCACACTGAAGGTCGAGGCGGAGAAAATAGAGGATGTGAAAGTACTGCACAAGCAGACATAAGCCAGGATTGCGCCCATGTACAACCTATGAGCAACGTCAGCATGAGCGACTTCTGTTCCGTCGTGCCGATCCGTACTCACTTTCGCCTGAAGGGCCAATTTTGAGGATGTAGAGGATCATCTTTGCCATCAAACTCCACAACGTACTCTTCCTGCGCTGGCAGATCGGGAGGATATGGTTTTCCACCACCAAATTCGGGTAGAGGTTTGGTGTCCGCCTTTGACTTTATACTTGCTCCCACGGTCTGAACTTGCTGCAGACGATGTGTTTCCATTCTGAGGTCCTCAATGGGATGGGTCCTCGTTCTCACGGCCCGTGTCGAAGGAACTGTTGCGCTTGAGGCTCCAGCAGTAGCTATTCTGCCCATATCGGGTGCAGAGGATGTGCTGGAGCCTGTAGAGCTCGAAATTCCAGATTGCTGAGATCTCTGGCTGCGCAATGACCGGCGCTCTTTACTTTCATGAGACCATTGGCGCGTGGCCTGGAGCTCAGCCCGCTGCATATCCCGATCGACAATATCCATGTTGGCAGATGCGCAAGCTGCTCTTCTCGTGTGTATTCGTGTATTCGGGTCGTAGGGAGCCTCTGATATATGGCGGATTCTTCTAATCTCGTAAGGATGCCTCGGTCTTAAAGGCAAAGTACACCTTCCGCACAACTATGTCAAGGCAGGGGTGGCGATGCAACTGTGGATAAGAATCAGCCGCGCATGTGTGAAATCGGCGCCGGCTCGCGATAGTGAAAGCACCGATAAGTCGGATATAAATGGGTATGAACGGGGTACGGGGAGCCGATATCCGGCAGGAGTTCAGAGAGGTGTCGAAGAGCAGAAAAGAGGGGATGGCAGCGCAGCGCGATGGGTAAATATTATTGATGGTTGTGGTGTGGTCGATGGTGAGGTCGTGGAAGCGAGAATATCTCGGTTTCAAGGCGATAAAGGATGCAATGGGTAGTCCATAGGCAGAGCGACCGATTCGCCAATGGATACAAGCAAAAAGGATTGTATGTGCGAAGTGAGGGAAATCCAAATACTACAATGGCGATGATGGTGGTAGTGGTTGTGATTGTTACTGTGGAGAGGCGTGAGAGGGTAATGATGACACAGCTGCGGGCCACTTACACCAACTGGGGCTGCGCCCACGAACTATGACATGGCCGCATCCTCCCCGCGACAACCCTTTTCCTTTCCTCGAGGCCGCTACCGCAGCTTCTGCATTAGCTTCGAGAGCCCAAGCTTGTGCAAGCATATCCGGGCGAGTTGTCAACCACGAGTTGCGGCCGCAACATCACACCCAAAGGAGCGAGACGGCCGATGGGACGCCCAGCGCAGTCCGAAACCTCCATCCATGCCCAGGCGCTCCCAGGTTCCTCCCAGCGCGCCCACCGACTGGCACCGCCCACACATTTAGCCGAGTCATCGCACAAGAAACAATTGTTTACTTTGCTGGCTGATTAAGCACCTTTAATACTAGTCTTGACGCCAGTGCCGACAATCTCTGGCCTCCTTCATCGAAGACTTCAATCCTCCCGAGGCGCTGACACAGTAACATGTGGGACAACTACGGAAAACAGACTACCTTGAATTTTAACTTGTTCCTAAAGATGGCCGTTACGCGGCCTCGATATTTGTCTCAAAACTAACTCGTCACCAACTTTGACATCGACAAAAAGTCTGTTGCCAGAGTGCGCTGCGAGGGCTCTGTTCTATGCAGCATGAGTGTCCCTGCGTGATGACGAAGACGATGTCTTACAGGAGGTCTTATTTCTGTCATTCCAATGCGGTCAAGGGATAGAGATCGAAAGAAGCAGTGATACTAGGTTGGCATATTTCACAAATCCCAATCAACAACTATCGCTACAGCATACCTCACGACGTGACCCCGTGTCCAGAAGTCAAGCGATTTTGCCGTCGAATTTCCGACCATCGAGTGTACTCACCTGCCTCCAGGACGTTGATCTTGCGGGTCAATCCACTCGGGTTACCCAAAATCACAGGTTCCCATTCTTCCTCCGCCTTTTCCATCCTCCGATCCTGAATACCTGGGATCATCTGGACATTTCTCCGTCTAAAGAGTACCACAGTGAGAAGAAGAGTTAAGATCATAAGTACACCTGCAACGATGCCGGCTGCCTGCATACCACCATACCTTCGCTCCACTCGGCCCCCAATGCCCGTGGCCACCGCGCCGAACACGAATTTCAGAAACTGGGTGACGGCTATGCCCGCACTAACTCGTGGATAGCAGGAGAAATTTGTGCGCTGTTCTCCTCTTCGTCCTTTGACTGATCTCCGCACAGGGCGCCCAGTCATGCCTGGTTGCAAGTCTGATGTGTCGAAGGTCAACATTATTTGAGCATAACATTCTGCAATCGCCAAGTTTGAGCCACATCCAACAAAAGCGGCGAATACGCATGGCACGGCGACTGGAAAGGGGGGCTTTCTTGACGACAAGGCGTATCCGATTGCAACAAGTGGGAGAAAAACCGTGAAGAATATGCGCCGAACGGTATGCGACCGCCAGATCATGGCCCTCTGGAAGGTCATGCTGTCTGTCCTGGGACGGTGGTACCGAGCACGACTCAGCCAAGATGCTTTCTGGAAAGGTATTGCCAAACCTGATCCAAATGCTAGGGAGAGAACGCATAATCCAACTTTGTCTGGACGATAGCGATATTCAGTGGAAGCTAAGGCTCCGAGCAACTGTTGACATTAGTCAAGCCCGTCAAGCCCGGCAAACCACGGTCAAGAACTCACCATCAGAACCAGAGTGAATTGTGCGTACACCCAAGCAGCATAAATGGATAGTACTAGCAAGCCTGGCTGCTTAGCCATCCGCCAACTCAGCCGCAGAGCTGCCATGACTTCTTCACCCCACCAGTAGGGCCCGTTCCCGGTGAGATGAAGTTTGATCTCGCCACGAGCGACCCTGCTGAAGCTTCTGCCCTCGCCAATGACTTCTGCGATTGTTCGCCGGAATGCCGATCGCCGTACTTCTGGCGCAATGAGATTGAGCAGGATGACTGCCAATAGCAGCAACGACGAGATCCAAAACCCCCAATCCACGGAAGTGTCGCTAATGATGAGTGCTCCAATTAGAAATCCAATACTGATCGAGCCAACAGTGCACCATGACCAGATAGCTAGCCAGACTCCCATGCCACCTCCGTGCCGGCGTACATCGTATGGATCAGGTAGCTCATGTGAGTCACTGCTCTTTAGCGATGCGCCGAAGATATCCAACAATGTGGCGAGGTTGTTGATGTCAGCGAAACCAAGAACAAAACCTGACAACCCACGAGAAAGGAGGAGAATAATGCGATATCTCTTCAAATCGGGGGATCTGAATGAAGTGATCATGAGCCCCTGAGGTATCTGCAGACATAATGTCAAGGTGAGTGCTGCAAGGGTGTAAGGTTTCCGTCCGTGCAACAAGGGAAGGGGCCAGAATACCAAGGACGGAACGGCAAGTCCAAGATAGAGGAAGAGGTTCCCAAGAATGACATGACGATTGAAATCGACAACGACATACTGAATTGCCGGGACTTCTCCTGCATATATGCCGAGAAGTAAACCTAGACAGGCGACATTGATGCAGCTCACCACCGCAGCGAAACGCTTTCGAGACGGTGGCCAATTTCGAGCCACAGGTGCATGGTGACAAGTGGTGCGAACATCCAAATGTTCTGCTCGCTCTGGCAGGTCGATATGCTGTACACCATTGAGGTCAATGATGTAGGATGGATATGGCGATGGACGTTCCATATTGATGCTCACGTGCCGGGATGGAATGCCAAACATCTCACTGAAATGCCTTTCGTGACCCGGTCGAGGGGCACCTAACAATGGTTCCTGGTCTTCATCGAACTGGACAACCTGCTGCCCGGTGTTCAGCGTCAAGGTTGGCGCTGGCCTCGAGGCCGAAGATCTGCTTTCTGCGATACCTCGGGAAGATGTGGTACGAGGGCCAATTTGCGGAGGGGATAGGAATCGAGCTGGTCCGTTCTTGGGCTCTGCAGCCGATGCTCTTGATCTTCTGTCCCTCGACAGTTTCTTCTTTCTCTCCTCCAAAGACTCAGCGACAGGTTCCGGGAGGGGAATTTGTGGGTCATCGGTACTACGCGTCTTTCGGCGGCGAGGAGCAGAATCTCCCGTTTTTCTCTCGTAATTGCTCACACGCATTTCCGCAACAGATGTTCGCGACTTCAGGGAATGCCCGCCTTTTGGTGAGGATACGATGTTGCATGTTCTTGAGGAGACTTCTTCCAGATATTTGCTGATCTTCTTTGCGAGACCTAGCGACGGCCGGTTCGGTGGGCTGGGCAGATTTCCGTTGTGTTGTTCGGGTACGAGACTGTCGTCTTGAACAGACCCGGCATTTTCGGCGAGTTTCACGGCTTCTTCAACCAGTTGCTCTAGTTCTCGAATGGTTTGAGCCATGGATGCCGACAACTTTTTACCCGAATAACCATCATCTTCGCTAGTGTCGTCATTGCTCTCGTTGCGTAACCTCTTTGGAAAGTCGCCATCTTGTGCAGGGTGACTTGCAGAATACTTAGTCGTTCGGCCTTGCTCTGCTTCCATTCGCCGAAACGTATAAGTTTCGGATCCGGATCAGAGGGTTCAAGAGGAGTTCGGCGTCGTACAATTTGCGAGGTGGGGCGATTGATGTAAGGACTGACTGAGATAACTGATAGGGAGGTTACAAGCTAACAAGGAAATTTCGGTGGAATTGGTGGATAATATCATATCTTGGCCGAGGAGTGCGTTATGGAGGGCACTGCAAGGCTATCAATTGCGCAAGCCGCAGCATTCATTCCCACGATCATCGCTGAGATCTGGCAGGGTCGATCACGAACACGCAGCCAAAGCGGCTAACAATTAGTGTTAGCAAGCTAAGCTTTCTCTGGGCAAAGCTTGGTTGTGGCTTGGCTTCGGTAAGACAGCAAAGACTGGCGGGCGTGGCGGGGTACCTGGAAGATTCGGAGCGAGCCGACGATTGATCCGTCAGGATTACATCTACAACTCTACTAGGTATGTTGATGATGGTTCTGCAGATGGAAAAACCTACAAGTGATGGGTATTGTCTGGTCCGTATTCCGTAGGTACACAGGACTCAAGAGGCATAAAGGAAAGAAGATTGTCAGGTGCGCGCAGTGGCTCGTCCCCGAGATTCGTCCTTGTACCCCTCCTGTGCCTGGCCCCTCCATTGTTGGCTCTCTGCCACGGTTTGAGGATGTCAATGCGCCTGTCAGCGTCTTTTTCTGTGCCCACGCCACACGATCGTGTCATGTCCCCCCTTCATTAGCACTGACAGCACAGTCATCTCTTGTTTTCGTCTCACTCTTGACTTTCACCTTCTTTTCCTCTCATCACCCACGACACCTTGCTCTCCTCCCTCTTCCCCTCTTCCTGACCTGCTTTTTGCCTTGATAACGTAGCTAACTAACTACAAACCTCTACCGATCACTATTCCAACCCAACGCACTCCACTGAGCAATGTCCTACTACAACGATCGAACCGACGGCTCCTACGGCCGAGACTCGTACAACCAACCTTCCTCTTACGGGGGTCCACCTCAAGTGCCTCATCCATGGGTTGCCGAATGGGACGACCGTGACGGCCGCTGGTTCTTCGTCAACCGCGAGACCGGAGAGCGGACCTTCCAACACCCGCAGCAATCCTATGGAGGAGGCGGTTACGACGAGCGCGGCTACGGGTCTGGTTATGGAGGACAGGAGCAGGAGCCGGAGAAGAAATCTCACACTGGTCGAAATGTGGCGTTGGGCGCAGCTGCAGGACTTCTCGGTGGTGCCCTCTTGATGCACGAAGGAGAGAAAGTTGGTAAGTGTCAAAATCGGACTCTTGCCCACTCGGTATACCGCCGTCTGACGTATCACAGAGGAGAAGTGGGACGACGCCAAGTATGATGTCGAGAATGACGTGCGTGATGGGGTGCAAGATGTCGAGGACTTTCCAGAGAATGCCGCCCGCTGGACTGGGGAAAAGGTTCAAGAAGTCGAGGATATCCCTCAAGATATTGACCGCAAGTGGGACAATGCGGTGCAGGATGTTGAGGATGTGCCCGAAGATGTTGCCGGCTGGGCCGGTCGAAAGGTCGGGGATGTCGAGAGTAAGTTGATCGTCGGATCTATGTCTCTGGGATACTGCCGAGTTTCAATCCTCAGTACAGCCATGCGTTGCTAACGATAAGGCAGGATTTGGTGACAACATGGACAACGCCTACGACCAAGGCCGTGATGATGCCCGATACGACGACAACAATTACTAGGGTGCGTCGAGATCCTTGATGCTCCATTCTATGAGGTTCTCGGCGGCTTAGACAGCGTTCACGAAGTGAAGACAGCGTTACAATGGTTATGTTTATGCTCTTATCCAGCATCATGGTAGCCCTGCTGAGCGATGGAGTCCTCGTGGCATTATGTGGACAACTAATTGATCGCCGTGCCCAGACAATGCGGTAACCACTGCCTTTTGCTGTTTGTCGGGCACTCCAGACCGAATGAGCTTGTCACTTGAACAACCTCGAGTCTAGCGAGAGATCCTCTCTCCAACATTGGCGCATGTCCCTTTATGGATGTTTTTCCATTTTCTACTTTGTCCCGAGACCTTTGTGTGTTTCACCCGAGGGCGGGGGACAGGAGCGTCCCATTGTTACACCATCTCATGCGACGGTGTGGGAGGAGTGCATTACAAGTCTGCATGCAATTCTCAAGACGACTCAATTCCAGCTGTCAAAAGCTTCGTCTTCAATCACCAGTTCTGAGCCTTGTTTTATCTGCCCAGGCAGTAGAACAAGGCACTGATTGCACCAACACTGCCTTTGACAAGTCTCCTCTTTGTGACGCATTACCAAGAAATGCACTCTGGTCCTTTGTTCATGTCACTGTCTCTCGGAAAGACAAAGAAACTGGAAACTAACTTTCTCGATCGCCCCTTTGGAGGCAAGGCTATGTCAACCCCTTGCCAAAGGCCGCTGCCTTATGAAGATGCCTTTGCGGGCTGCCCTGGCTTGTGATATCTCAGAGCGAGAGGGAGCCATTACTTACTCTCTCCTTCTTCCCTCTCGCTTTGTCCTTGGTTTACCGTCTCTCAGAAATACCACCATTCAGAGAGAGAACGAGTCTCACGCAACACTGAAGACAGGAAAGAAAAACACCCACTCGCGGTCATTATCCAAGTCGTGTGAGAAGAGAGAAACAACTTCACTCCCCCTTCCATCTGCTCTCTCATCCTGTCCTGCCCCAAAAGGAAAGGAAGAAATGGCTGACCCAACCCAGAACACTCCACCAGATGACAGAACACTCCCGTCCCTGCGCCGGTTCGCGTCAGCCGATGACCTTGCTGACTTTGTGCACGGGCAGGATCCAGGCGACACCTCTCTCCCAGCAGGTGAGTCAGGCAATAATGTCAGAGAGGACGTGATACCGCCTGCGACTGCTTCTCTTGAGGAACAACTCGTTCGTTACTTGCGAGAACAGCAAGACCTTGAAGGTGAGGACGCTACTGCCAGTACCAGTGCTAGTGACGGTGACGGTGACGGTGATTCCGAGTACGAGTGGTTCTCGTACCAAGTGTACTTTGCCGAGGAGGACCGGTTACTTCGTGTTGGTGCTGGTGCCGGTGCGAGTGGCACTACTAACGTCCCAGCTGGCGGTGCTCTGAACTCTCATCCCCCGATGTTTTTCGGAAGGGCTGTCGACCCTGACGATGACGATGGCAATGACGATCATGATGATGCTGACGACGACGACAGTGATAACCCCTACACCGACGCGAACCAAGTCGTTTCTGACCTCAGTGACGTATCAGACGACGACAATGACGAAGAAGAAGAAGAAGAAGATATTGATGACGAAAACACCCCTCAAATAACCCCCTGGCACCCGCGCCTGGTCGTCACGCCCAGCAACCCATTCCGCCAACGCCGCCCCCGCAACCGCAGACAACCCGCCCACGTCCACGACGGCGGCCCCGCCATGCTGTTCTTTGCCCTGTACAACTGGCGCCAGGCGCGGGACCGATCAGCCACGGAGGCTTTGCAGCGGGCTGCCGCGCTTGAGAGAGAGCGGGAGCGTAAAGCGGAGCGCGAGCAAGCCGAGAGACTCGAGCGGGAGGTTCAATTGGAGAATCGGGTCTTGGGGATCGGCGGAGCCGGGAGCATCTGGACCGGGATGCGGCTTCGGCGGGACGAGAGGGACGGGAGGCCTGTTGTCGATGATGTTGGCGGCGGTGGCGTTGGCATTGGGTGTTTTCGGGGTGATGGTGATGACAATGCCGCCGCCGTCGTTATGAAGGATACTTTTGATTATCGCAAGTTGGCGACGGCCGGGGCGAGGCGGGAGAGGCAGTTGATCGAGGCCCTCGAGGAGGGTGAGCGTGGGTTTGAGTGGTAAGTACTTTACTTGGTGAGATGTGATTCAATTGGAATTGGGGACGGAAACACAGCGGACGTTAGAGGAAGAGAAACACACACATGCACAGAGAGAGACGGAGAGGATGTAGTGTCTACTGTAGATGTGCGTGTGGATGTATGTATGACAGCAAGAGTCTCGACAGGATGAAAATCAAAGGTACTGTAAACTACTGTAAAATACTTGACTCTTTAGTGAGTGAGTTGGTATTGAACAAAAAAGAGCCCCATCTCATCTATTATGCCACCTCTTGTCACCTTTTTTCCATTTGAATAACGTCTAGATTTATACTTCCGTATTCGTATCCGTGCCGTACCGTACACGCCCTTTTCGCCTGGGCGGTATACACAGGGCGAAACCAATATTGTAGGCTGTGAAATGAACAGTTATGCATTATGCAATCTTTTCTGGACTTGTAATCTCGCATCTCGCGAAATTCGCTGGGTCGGACGGGGCGGGATACTCGTGGAAAAACGTAGTCGCGACTATGTATTTGTTGGATCTAGACCTAGACCCAGACCTAGACCTGGATCTACGCCCAGGTGGCACGACTACTACCACTTCTTTCTGTACGTGCGTGACATGTGTTACCTTTGGTGATGGGCGGTGACGATAGAGAAGACAAGAGGTGAGGAGCACACACACAGAGATCATGCTCATAGCTCTGCCAATATCACCACCAACTTGCTTCGAGCCCATCGCACCTCAACAATCTCTCACGCTGCTTGTACTTGTGCTTGTCCTTTGTACCAGTCGAGCAGGCTAGACAGGTCTAGACAGTGTCGTTGTTGACCTTGCCAATACCCTCTTCGTGGACGGCGACGGCCCCGACGTTTCCCCGCGCCTGGGCCTTTTCGTCGACGACGTGTTCGATCTTGAGGTGTTCGCCAGCTTCGTCGAGCGTTTCGGCGACCTAGATTTTTGGAGAAAAAGTGCGTTAGCATGGGTTGTCTGTACATTCAACTGGATCCGACCTTTGGCAAAAGAAACTCAAGTGACACAATCGAGGGGAAAGAGAGGTATAGTATAGTAGCGCATGAGGAGATCCAGTTCCTACCTTGTCGCCGAAAATGGCCTCAATCTCTTCCAGTGTCTTGTGTCTCGTCTCCGGGTAGAACAGGACAAAGACAATGGAGAAGATGAAGCTCGAACACACAAAGATGAGGAAAAACTTCCACGAGATGGTCTCGATGGCCTCCGGGGTGAATTGCACCAGGATGATGATCAGGACGTGCTGCGTCATGTAGCTGACGGCCACGCCGACGGGGCGCACAGAGGTGGGCATGATTTCGGCGGGATACTGTAAGTTCATCCCGGACATGTCAGTTCAGGTCCTTAAAAACTAACGCATTTGGGGTGGAATCAAAAAATAACAGGGCTTGGGGGTACGAACAGTTGCCAAAAAGGCGTTGGCAGGTCCAGCGTATCCAAGCCCGACGAAAAACATGGCCACAATGATGCCCTTGGCGAGACCGCGGTTGGTGCTTCCGCCGTTTTCGTAGACGGCCCAGGTGATACAAGTCGTGAGGGTGCCGGCGATGATGAGAATGTACGATGTGATCTGTCCTTTGGTTTAGTGGCTGACAAGTTTCAATTACCCAGGCAAGGAAAACTGACCATGGTTGGTCGTCGTCCCATCCAGTCAAAGCAGAAAGCGGCGTATATGGCAGAGAGGGTGCCAACGGTGCCCCATACACCGGTCAGGATGAGCGACATGACGTTGCTGAATCCAACATTCGTGTAAAGAATAACCTGGTAGTTTTGGATGACGATGACACCGGAAAGCCTGTAGCGGGACAACGTATCAGTACTCCTATGTCTCCATCCGGATCGCGGTCATAAACTTACATGCATGCAATGGCGTACCAAAACACCAACAAGAATCGCTTGCGGTACGAGGGCTTTTGCCAGATCGCCTTGAGTCCCAGTCGCTCTTCCCTGTCAAGCTCGATCTGGGCCTTGATCTGGTGGAACTCGCGCATGTAAAAGGTGTCGTCGTGCGTGGTGCCGTGCATCTTCTTGAGAACCGTCAAGGCCTCGTCGTGGCGGCCCACGTAGACGAGGAAACGGGGAGACTCGGGCATCAAGAAGGAGCAGGCAAACATGAGGGTGCCGGGGATCAGCTGGCAGCCCAGCAGGAGGCGCCAGGAGACGTCGCCTTTGATAAAGTAGAATCCTAGGCCACTGATGGGAAACTCAGCATTCATTCTTCCCAGGTGGCAAAAGAGATAGACTTACACCCATTCGGTAAAACAATAAGCTCCGTTGACACTGACTCTGCGAAATTGTCAGCTCAATAACCTAGCAAGATCGACAGATTCCTCACGCATAAAGCCCGCCAATCCGGCCTCGCATCATGGGAGGTGCAATTTCGGAACTGTAGGCAGGGCAGACGACGAAGATCAAGCCCGAGGCCATTCCGCCGATGACTCGTCCAGCCACGAAGGTGCCATAGCTGTGGGCACCTGTCTGCATGGCCGCAGCGAGTATAGAGGCCAAACAGCCGATCTGGATGGTCCGAATGCGGCCGTATTTGTTGGGTAGATACCAATTCGAAGCCATGCCGACAACGGCGCCAGCGTAGTATGCCGATCCCATGGCGCCAATGGTGGTAGAGTTCAAGTTGAAATATTCGAGGAAGGAGGTATAACCAAGCACCGATGTCGTGCAGGCTGTGTCAGGTGTCAATTTGCCGCCGTGTCTGCAGCGTTGAGATATGCAGAAACTTACCAGAATCATAGCCATAAAATACGGCCCCGAAGGTCACGTACAGCACGCAAAGCCAATTGTATCGATTCATGCTGGCCATGTTTGCAACAGCATTCAAGGGCCGACTTCTCAATCAGATTGGACAAGGGAAGAGAGTGTACGGTAGTTGAGCTCTGGAGAAGCCCAAGGATGGGGCGTGATTTATGTATATAGAAAATACGAGCCAGGGTAATCATCGGGCTCAGTGCCGATCGCCATTGTCTGCCATGCGACAATCAATCCTGAGTAGGATTTTCCTGACTACGAAGGGTTGACCAGGGATCAGGAAAGGTTAGCAAACAAGACCTGGGCTTGAGGCGGGCAAAAGCCAGAGTTTGTGGAGTCCCCACAGAGTATCTCAGTCTTGCCTCGATCAGGACATCCTCGGAAGCATTGTCCAGTCACACGTGGGGAGTTTGTGGGCTTCTCCGCCTGTAATTCTAGGACCAGCAGTGCGGATCTGGTGGAAGTCGGCCGAATGTGGGATCTGGAGTAGCGGGAGAGCTCTAGAATAGCCCAAGATTATGCTGCGGTGTGGCGTCTGGTAACCGCATAACTCTTCGTGTTCAAGGGGACGGGCCAGAGCAGCAGAAATTGCACAAAGTTCTTGCGGGCATGTCAGTTTTGATAATTCTCGTTAGTTCTCTGTGAACCTGCTGGCGCAACTTGCACAGTATCAGCAGAAAACACCCAAAAGAGTCCATGTTCCGAGACCCCGGGATGCTCCTCAAGTACCAGGATCTGTAACTGCATTTCTTGCACTAGATACCCTCTGGAAAGCCCGGTAGCGCCCTTGGCGCCCTTGCACTCTTACCTGGTCTAGTCCGGGGGAAGCGCATTTGTTTGACAGCCAAATGATTGGCCCCCTGGTGTGAAGGCGGCGGTGTGTTCTCCACACCTGTAGCTTTTCAAGTCCCGTTGTATACCTCATAAGTCAGGATTTGATGACATGGACCGAGTCATAGAAACGAGTCTCATAATTTTCTGGACCGACAGGTGTTTCATCTGCTCCCGGAACAAGCGTAACATCTCGACTCGTTGGTGGTTCATTGCGTGTAAAACATTCACATTGAGCTTTTTCCCCGTGGGATGTTCCCCGGCTTCTTCACTGCCCCAATGTATCACTCAGAGTTTTTTCTCGGTGGCGAATCATCAATCCCGTGGAGAAGTCGAACACTATTAAGATGCCCCGTAACGCTGGGGGGTTGTTGCGGGGTTTGCTCACAGTTTCTCTCGTTCTAGGTCTATGGGGAACTTGGGATGTTTTCTCTGGGGTGGTATTTCTGGGGAGCATCACCACGAGTATTAAGGAAATGTCGAGCAGAACAACAATTCCTGAAGTCGCGTAAGGAATTTCGTTGACGAATGATGGGAGGTGAGATGAGAGGAAAATTACTAGGTAGCTCTCATATACAGTGGCTTGGCGCGCCATTCCCGATGAGGCTGTATATAAACCGACAAACCCTGTTCACTCACAGCTTCGACTGCCCGTGAGGCCTGATCACAAATCCAACACGGGGAAAGTGGATTCTCACCTCCCCCACAGCTGGACCAGTACCCTCGCTCGTCTTTTGAGGCGTGATGACCACTTCTTCCGGCGTGAGGGTCACTATTGTCCCGATGGTCGGACTATCCCTTCCAGTATCGTCAGGAGCAATCGTCACTTCCGCACCGACTGTAAGACCATTGCGTGTATCAAGGTCGCGATGCGGAGGAGCTGGGGTCGCCAGCAGCGGGACTTGATCCAACAGCGGCGTCTGTTTCAATTGCTGCAGCACTTGTTCCACACCCTGTGTGTTCTCCTTCTCGAGCTTTGTTTCCACACTCGGCAGCCCGTCAACGTATGCTTTGAAGCGCTGGAACCAAGAAAATAACCCGGGATACCGGTCTCTGTTGAACACGGCGCCCATCCCCTCCCCGTCCCCATCACTCGTCCCTCCACCTGTCAGGTTATCGATCCCTTCTCCACGACTGATCTTCTCGCCCCAGTCGAGCTGGTACCACAGTGCCAGGTCCGCGACACTTGGCAGGTCGGTTCCGAAGAGCCACGACCTGGTCTGCTCGCTCGAGAGCAGCGGCTCCAACAAGCTCAACTGCAGATCCAACCCGCTGAGGTTTTCAGGAACTTTCCTCGCCAGCTTCTCCGCGTCGAGTTTGTGGCCGATCAGATTCGAGCGGTCGGCTCCAAAGTGCGTGCGCCATACACTCGCTGGGATAAGCCCCGTGGTTACGCGGAAAAAGGGGCGGTCGGTCCAATATGAGGCAAAGCCGCGGAGCAGAGGGCGAAACGAGGCTGCAGAAGATGGGTAGAGGGATCCGTAGCCGTGTGCGGGAGGGAACTGACTCTCAAGAACTTCGAGGATCAAGGAGGTGTCGATGTAGACCTACCACATCAAGGCTTACATTCAGTTCAACGCGGACTTGTGGCAACCCAGGAGTATAGTGCCGAAGAGGCCGGACTGAGCCAAGAGGCAAACTTGCTTACCTCGCGCCCAATGGCCAGAACCGGGATTTTTCTGTACGTCACATTGAAATTATCCTTCAAGATTGGCCGAGGCATCATCGAGGGCACAACGACGAAAGCTGTCCAAGTAAACACCACAGTGTCAGTCCAGGATAAAGATCACAGAACAATCTCGGCAGGTAAGCGTTCTTTGTGGGTTGCGGCTCTGGTATGTTCAACATACTGTATGGTATCTGTTTCAACTTGAGGGCCAGCTTCACCTTTGTGGTGAACGGCGACGCTAGATTGACTCGGCGTTAGCTTAACACTTCTTGATTCTTTGAGTAGGCACGGGCTATATCTCACAGTCATATCCAAAGAGGACCACAGGGGCCGTGGGTGCTGAGCCGTCTCCGGTCCCCATGATTGTAGCTCTCAGGCAGTTTTAGTCAACTAGGAAATTGGTGGTGACCAGAAAGATGGCAAAAGGATGAGAAAGTTCAAACTCAACTCTTCTATTCTGCGAGGATTGCGGTTAATCATCAAAGGGCGTGCTGGTACCTGACATGAGTAAACACCTCTTTGCGTACATGTACGAGGTACGCGTCCGCGAATTGTAGCAGGAAGAGCTGAAGTCAAAAGTCGGATGAATGGGTATTTGTTGGTGCTTGAGCCTCGGTTCGGTCAGAACTCGTCATTTGATTTTGACGAGGCTGGCTCAGCCTTGTTCAGCCTCGTGCTCCTATACAAGTTGTATCTTGGTCGCATTGTTCAACAGAGGCACTCGGTACAAAGCATAAGGTTTGACCCGCATGTCGATGCCACCTTGGTACGATGCCCCTCTCCAAAGCTGATTCTCCGTAAAGTACAAATAGTTCCCGGCCACAGAAAAGGTGTCCGTCCAGCCGATCCGCGGATCTTTCACATATGTCTGTACTGTCCCATTTTGATGGTTGGAAGTGACGATAGAATCAGTTTCAACACTTCCAGCGTAGACTATACCGTTTGAATCACTCTCCAGCCCATCACTCACACCCTTTTGGCCGAGGTCCATTACCGATGCTGTGGCAAAAAGTTCAGACGATGCACTCCTGTCTCGTAGCCGAGAAGTAGGCACACCATACAAATGACGCCCCGCAACCACTGAAAAATACAAGACATCCCCGTCGTTGGAAAGAGTGATTCCGTCTGCACCAAACGCAACCCTGGAAATAGACGTCCCGCTACCTGCGTTCACATATACAGAGTCGCCCCAAACGTTGACGTAGAAGCCTAACTCAGGACGGACCTGCGGAATGTTTTCCAGATGACGCCATGATTCGCCAGTCCCTAGATCCACCACGATGATTCCATTCCGCCCTTCGCTAGAAGAATCCGTAATGTAGGCGATACCTTGGCCCGAGGTCGTAAGAGAAGAACGCAAGTCAAATCGAACGTCGTTCGGGTAGGAGTCGGGATAGGCCACCGTCGGCGGGAAAAGAATGATCTGGAAAACGCTGTTTTTGGTCAAGTCGACGCCCACCAGTTTAGGACCGCCAAAGTTAGAGGTGGTCAGTGTGCCGTTGCTGAGGAGGGCTCGGCCAGTGTCCAATATCCACAAACGATCTTTAGGGTCGACAACCACACTTTGGACAGACATCAGATAGTCCGAAAGACCTTTTGTAGTGGGCGGATTTGTTGAATAGTTGACTGCTCCTCCTGGGGGAGAATTGACCTGTGCGCTGGGAAAAGGGATCTCGGTGTTGTTCGAGCCAAGCTCAGCGACCTGGTATCTCGTATTGGTGTAGTCAAGCCCTAAAGAATAGCAGGAAAACATGCGTCCAGAGGCAGAGACAGCTACCCCTAGAGGCAGATGTCAGTTGAAGTTAACCTCGGACGAAAAGTGGCAGGTCGCGTACCTGTCGGCCATTCGTCAAAATAGAGGTGCATCAACTCGAGTGGCGGACCCACGCTCACTGGATCGCGATCAGGGATTTGAGCCGTAACAGCACCCAAAAGCGCATAGAAGAGGACATTTGTGACGTTCAACTTCATTTCGATAGAGTTGTTGCCTGGTGAAGAGATTGACCGTCAAAAGTAGCGAGCCAAGAGGCCAGGTGAACGTGGTCGAAACTGCCTGCAGCAAGCTATGTAGCTGTCTCCGGATCTGCCAAAGCTTGTCATCTAGTGGGTTTTTGTGCATGGGTGACGAAATCACAGCGGAAACTGTATCCGCGGTGTGATGACCATGGCAAATCCATATGGTACAATTGGTCGACACGAGATCGAGAAGATGGAGTCGAGAATGAGCAAATTCGTGATTGGTGTATTCTCAGCCGCAGCTTTCAGCTCATGAGATATGGCGTGTTGCACTGAGTATCAGGTCAACTGATCGACGTCATGGTGACGACCGAGACTTCGGCAAGTGTGACGAGGCTGAAGGACAGCCTGGCAGCATTGGGCGAGTCTATAGTGCTGTGCGTCTGTTCAGAGTAGGCGAAGTCCACAACAGTCAATGGGCACTGGTCGCACCGTTGCTTGTCTTTCCCACCAGAGCATTGATAATGCTTCCACAAATCGTTTGTCCGACGCGCTCCAGCTGTCCAACCCCATGTCCAGCATGTCTTCGTGATTGATCTCGATATTGGCCTCCGCGGCCTGTTCAGCCAACAAAGGCTGGCTGTCCTGCTGGCCCATCTGATCATTGAAGTTTGAATCGGTGTCATCATCATCATCATTGTCGTGGTACCTGCCCTCAGCCTCCGTACTGCCGTCTGCCCTTGAAATGGCAGCTGTGACAGTTTGAAAGATGGTCGCGGTCAGGCGGTGGAAGTATGCAACCACCGCAACTTCACGGCTCTGCTCCTCCTCGTCTTCACCATACAGCAGCGTCGAGTCTCGTTCGATCTCATGTTCTTCTCCCTCGGCGAACCCTTCACGGCGGTCTCCAGCAGAAGCCCACCAAACGAAAGAGGTGTATGCCATTCGAGACCAAGATGGAGGTTCCACCACTAACTTGTTGGTGGAGTTCGAGGATGAAAGTGAAGAAACAGATGAGGCTTCATCATCAGTAACAGCCGTCTCACTTGGTTCTATCCTCCGGAGGCCACGCATGAGGTTCGCAAACCGACGAAAGTCTCGTTGAGTAGCTTTGATGGAAACTTTGGGGAAAGCCTTGGTCAATTCTGGGCTTGAAACAATAATTCGCGGAAACACTTTTCCTGAGGCAGCCTGTAAGCCAGCCTTAGGCATGAGTACAAGGATATCATAGAGGTCGGGTTTTGAGGTGAGCACATCATCCGTCGTGCAAGCGATGAAACCGTGGTTGCTTCCGGCGGCTCGAGCCTGCTCGAGCTGGGGGATGTCCATAACACCAACAGTGAACAGTGCACGCAAGCGAGCAGCTGGGAGATCGACGTCGTGAGGCAGCAGCGATTTTGAGACAGACGAAAGAATGGACAGGTTATATACTTCCACAGTCAGTGTATGACAAGTTGGCGTGACAGTTTCATGCTCACCAAGATTACAACAGAACTCAACAGGGGCATCCGTGACGATCAAGATGCGTCTGCGAAGTAGGGCTGCTCGATAAAGTGGAAATATCAGGGGTCCAAAGAGCTTGATGGAATCCACCAGTGTCAACGCAGGATGGTGAGGCGTCAAGGCATGATGCGGCTGGATAAAGGTTGTCGCCGCGGACATTGTCCTTGACTTCTGGTACCCATTGGGCCGGCGGGTTGGGTCCTCTTCTCCAGACTCAAGAGGCGTTTGTGGCGCTGCCTCTTCAGGCCGCAGCTTGTATTTCTCCCAATACTCTTCGAGAGCAGTAACACTGCCTGGGTTGTCGATTTGTGCACTGCCCTTGTCAACAGATGCAGCCGGGAGCGTTGTACCGCGAGATCCTACCTCGATAGTTCCACCAGAGACTGTGCATGACGCCAGATCCGGCCCATGCGACCGTGTTCTAATGGTACCAGTGCACCAACCGCCAACATCCGGGCAGCACGGTCTGCCTGCTCATCTGCCTTGTTGATGAAGGCGCTAAGTCCAGCATAATCATCGTGGATAAAGTATCTTCCCAACCATTCAGTAACTTTGACCAGCTCTTGAGTATATCACTCACACCAGATCCTGTTCGACGTTGTGCAGACCGGACGGTAGGGACTTGAACTCGACAACATTCTCGACGGGGACTGTAGTGGCTGGTCAGTGTGCGCGCTAGAAATGAATTGAACGGGGAGGTTTACCGTCGTCAACAGATTTATGCCATCCTAGAGTGTATCTGCAGGATTGTTAGCATGCGCCAAAGACTTGAAAGGGCGCATAGCCATACCCTTTGCGATGGTCAAAGTTGACCAAGAAGAGGGCCAAGATGGGAGGAGTCGGAGGTTCGTTCGACGTGTCAATCCTCAAGGAGTTCGAGGCTTGGTCCGCCATTCATGAAGGCGCTCTTGCATAACGACAACAGAAATGCTCGTGCTTCTGAACATCGGTGGGGATATGGGGTAGGGGGAACGGGTCACAATTGGAGATGTACGGGTAAATCGCCAATGCGAGTAGCGTGGCTTCAAAATCAAATGTCAAATGACGTGGGTTTGAGACATATCAAATGACAGAGCCTTACACTCCACCACTCCAGACAGCACTCCGTCGACAATGTAAATTAGATTCATCCAACACAGAACCCCCATTCAACGACGTGAGACGTTGAATGGTCCAGTACAACTAAGCGAAAGAGCATTATCGCCGCCACGGTGCGTAGAAGACCTGCCTAAAAAGCGAACTCCAGTGCGATGCTAGCCACTTGCTGCAAACAACACTTCATACCTTACTATATTACTCTACCAGGGGCACTACCATCCTCCATGATCAACGAAACCAAAGGCTGTGACGGAATGATTGTTTCTACACTATCCTGTGCTGTCCCTTTTTCGTTATATGTGTGGAATGAAATCCGTCCATTGTACGTTGAGGTATGCTGTCCCTGGCACGTTTCTCAACTCTGCAAACGCCTCTGCAATTAAATAGAATCGGGCCACCCCATATATGATCGCCAATGGCGTTATCGTTGCAAACTCCCAGGGCACCGGCAATTGCTCGGACTTTCTCTTCATTGTGGCCGATCGTCGAGCGAGACGAATCTTGTGTTCTGCCAACGCTTTTCGGTTGAAGACGAATAGATATATCGTCCTCCAACGGCCCAGGCGTGTCCAGGACGCTGCGGTCTCAAAGATCCAGAATGCAGCAGTAATACCGAAGAGGAGAAGCGAGCAGATATGCCAGAGCAGGCGCTCGATGCGGCTTGGAAATTCAAAGCTCCAGCCAGCCACGTGAATGGCAGTGAAAAGCAACGTAGCAAAGCACAGAAAGTATTCTTGTATACCATATGGGTTGGTCGGAAACCTGTCGTTGGGAATCCGTTGGATCGGCCTCTCTGGAGGAATGACTGGCATCTTCATGAAAGGTTGCACATTGACGGAATACCCAGGGCCATTTTCATCAATAAAATCCAGCGGCGTCAAGCTCCAGTCGCGGTTGAGCGGATCTCAGCAAGGGAGTGGGACGAACGGATGTGGATGGGCGTCTGGACATCTGCTGGTTTGTGAAGCCAGAAACAGGATGTCATGAGCGAGCAGACAACAATCGCAAGTGCGTTGAGCTCCAAGGTTGTGATTGCCAGACCTTGAATAGCACGAGCGATGCATTGGATGATCAGATAGGAAATTTGAAATGCGGTAACAACTTTGGTAAATGTGTCCTGCTTAGACTTGTCCCAGATTTCTTTGCGGGTAATGGCGGGATATTCGACAAATTTATTGACAACAAGCCAGTGAAGCTGAGTTGCGTTGATTGGGAAAGGTTCACCGTCGCGAGCGTGAAACACGAAGCCTCCCATATCGGCAAAGAACGCCTGCCGCATGTGCCAGTCCTTGTAATTGTACGCCTTGAAGGACACAACGGATTGTTTCGCTCGACTCCACTGACCCGCAGCATATGTGAGAGGGAACTCAGGGCCCAGAATACCAAGGGCCATCCATAACAGGCGGCGGCGGAAACGAGTGAAGAAGCTGTCCTTGGGAGCAGGCACATTGAGACACAACATGCTATACGTGCTGATAAATATCGTCACAATCGATGTCCAGAGAATATCAAAGGTGCCCCGATAGTCAGGCTGGTTCACCCAGTGTCTGATTCTCGTCGATGACGAGAATATGCTTTGCAAATTGGCGTCTGGAGCACAAGTAGAAGTACCTGGTCCTGTCGCGTTCGATTTGGTTTCTTGACTCTGGCATATAATGGGAAATAGTGATAGGCCTAAGAGAAGTTGAGTCTGCCAATTTCTCGCCCTTTGAGTCCCATGGTATCTCTCGGTGGGAACAATGCTGCGCATGAGTGGCTGTGGAGAGTCGTGGAAGATTCGCTCGATGCTGATACTCAGTACCAGTATCCAATGCTCGATGCTGCTTCACAGCTGTTGGGTGGTGGATGGGCAGAGAATGGAAGAGACTTAGTGCTTGCGGTTCCATCTTAAAGACGAGGAGACTCGGTCAAGCGCCGTCCAGCGTCGACTGCTGCTGCTATCTCTGAACCGAAGCTGAGACAGACCGTTCGTTTTTAGAACGTGCATAGCTGCAGCATCGACCAGGATTGGAGTCCGGCCCCTGAGGAATACATTCAAGTTAGTCCATAAAAGTATTATGCTGCACCAAGTTCATGCTGACAGCCCACCTGCGATATCAGTCGTGGGTGGTGGATTCTGCACAGAATCTTCAACGTCGAGTCAAGCACATCGTCAACACCCTGACGATTAGCGACGGTTCGGGACGTGCCATTCTTCGTCAGGAATTCGAGTCCCAGCCCACAACCTGCAGGGAAAGCCTAGACATGAGACGCTCCCCGGTCCATGGTGGAGATTGATGTTTCACAAGCCGAATGCTATACTCGTATGTACTCTGTAGGTCCAGGCACTGTAGTTGCGCCGGTGTTGGGGCCTTTTTGCTAAGCGCCTGGCTGGTGGTATCTGGAGTGATCAAGGACGAATCGAAACACGAGATGGGGGATTCGCGCGTACTTATCAGCTGTCGAAACAAACCTCTTACAGGGAGTGATGGCAGACTAAACATTCCATATCTTATTATTTCTCTTTGTCTGTTGTAGTGCGAGAAGTTTATGGCCGTTGTCGCTCAGCACCAAGAAGTTTCCCTCCCAAGTTCCCGAGTTGTTGTTGTTGCGCAGCTGCGATGATGACATTTTTCTCGGCGATCCTTCGACCTCTCCTCATCGGTGTCACAGCCAGCGTCGGCATCTACCTCGCCTTCCTGAGTCTCCTCACAATCCCTTCGCTTCAGGATCATGTTATCTACCTGCACCGTGTGACGCTGACCTGGTTCCAAGATGTCAACGTACCCGAGCATTGGGGTTTTCTCCGGAACCAGGTCACCCCCTTCCTCCTCCAAACGCCAGACGGCGAAACACTACATGCGTGGCACGTCCTGCCTCTCGAGACATATCGAAAAAATGAAAAGCCGCTGAGAGAAGAGCCGACAGGGTTGTGCCACAATATTAAAGAGAAATTGGGGTTTAAACTACTAAGAGATGATCCGACTGCTAGGGTGGTCATATATCTACATGGAGCAGCCGGTACACTGGGATCAGGCTGGCGACCTCAGAGCTATCGTGCTCTCTCTGCTGCTGCGCCCAATGTCCACATCCTCGCCATTGACTACCGCGGGTTCGGCTCGAGCACTGGGTGGCCGTCAGAAGCTGGTCTTCTAACCGACGCACTTACATTGACAGATTTCGCGATGAAAACTGCTGGCATTCCGCCTGAGCGAATCGTCGTCTTTGGACAGTCGCTAGGCACGGCAGTCAGCATATCTCTCACGCACTATCTAGCCTTTCAATCACCTCCGACCTTTTTTGCGGGAATCGTGCTCGTAGCGCCATTTGCAAACGTCGAACTTTTGACCCAGACGTATAGCATTGCCGGCACTATCCCTCTTCTTGCGCCTGTCGCACGTTGGCCGCGAGCTCTGGCCTGGCTGAACAGTCTCATCGCTACCAAATGGCCATCAAAGGATAAACTCGCTGAATTTATCCGTCTGTTAGAGACGACGAAGCTTTCAGAGCGGAAGACGAGCTACGACATCACCATCATCCACGCACAAGACGACTATGACGTCCCGTGGACTCACTCGGAGGTTGTGTTTTGGCATGCTGTCAACGCAATCAGACCGCCCGGAACGAGCCTGAGTTTTGAGGAGTTGGAGGCGGAAAAGGCCAGGCGGAAAGCTGAGCTTGGAGCTGGCGGATGGGAGGTCGAGTGGAGAGGCGAAGCTGGAGTGGTGCGAGAACAGATTGTGAAGCACGGCCTTCATGATCGGATCATGAGCTATCCAGTCGTGAGTCTCGCCGTTGCACGGGCATTCCACAGCCTGGATCTGGAATAGATGGCCACACGCACACATAAACAAAGCTCCAAGTTCTCACCGGTCTCGAGGGTTTCTTCCGATGTGCTTGGCTCTTGACTAGCACCGAATGCAGTGGGATTCGCCACACCTTGAACCAGTGCGAGTATACGAGTATGCCATCGTGCGAACATGCTTCATTAAAATCATGACTAAACACCACATCTTGGCCATCCAACCGCCCTCGGCAATCGCCACTCCACAAGGCCATTCTATTTACTGATCTCTTTTTGCCCTCGACTAATCAGTCCACAGTAGATCATTCCATACCTGATCTGGTCGTTGCTCAGCTTCGTTTCCTCGTCATATGGTCTTGTACATACGTACAAACAACCCTCCCGCTTCTCGCTTCCCGCTAGAGGGGTAGATCAACCTGTACCAAAAAAACCCCGATGATTCAGCCAGTCTCTAGGTTTGCATCGCGCGTGGTGGGCGCTGGGTTGTTGACAGTGTCTTACAAACCCGCTCTAGCATTGTCTAGGCACTACTGCATCTGGTCTAGTTCTATTCTGACTTTGACTGGGCCCTGTCGATTCTTGTGCCTCGGGGTGAATATTGATAGAGAATGTCATCAAACTCTGCGCTAGCTTTGTGGACGACGACGGACGTTGTTATGCTCGTTGTCGAGAATTTGTCTTTGTCTGCAGGATGGGGTCGTTGCGCTTTGTCAGCCTACCGGGCGGCCGAAGGGGAAGGGAGATGGCTCAGGCCCATACAGTCAGTCATGCAGCGAGATGTTGGAGGGAGAGAGATTGATCAGGCAGGAAGCCGAGCTTGTGGTGGTATGTATATAAAAGAAGAGCCTGGCCCCAAGGCAGGCCAGTCAGCGCAGGCAGGGAGAGATAGTGTACACTCCAGCAAAGCCAGCAAGTTATATCCTCTCAAGACGCCATCACTACCAAACAATCAACATGGCCCAGACCTTCGTCATGCGAGGAGTTGAAGGGAAAGTGAGAAAGACACCAGCGAACATTCCCGAACTCAAACCTAACGAGGTGCTCGTCAAGATCACGCACAGCGGTCTCTGCGGTACCGACTTATTCTTTATCGATCCGGGCTGCGCTCTGGGTCACGAAGGGGTCGGGATTGTCGAGAAGGTGGGCGATGCGGTGACGGCTCACAAGGTCGGCGATCGAGTGGGCGGAGGATATCTGAGAAGTGTATGTCCCGTTCCATCCAGTCTTGCACAATACCCTTGTCACAAGGAAACCCCTGCCTTGATCCTCTCTTCCTACTCTGGGCCCTCGAAGACTCTTCGTCATTCACTTGAGCTCCGACCTAACCCAAACCTCCTCTCTCTCTGTCCAGAGCTGCGGCCAATGCAAATACTGTCTCACGGGCCACGAAACGCTGTGCTACCAGCGCGACATCTTCGGCTTCGCCAGCTTCAACAACGGCACCTTCGCCACCTACTACGTCGCCACCGAGGGGTACGTCTACGCGATTCCCGAGTCGATGCCCTCGGAGATCGCGGCGCCGCTCCAGTGCGCCGGCGCGACCGTCTACGCGGCGCTCAAGACGTACTATCGACCGGGCATGCGGGTCGGGGTTCTTGGGATCGGCGGCCTGGGACACCTGGCGATCCAGTTCGCGGCGAAGCTGGGCGCCGTGACGACCGTCTTCAGCACGAGTCCCGACAAGGAGGACGAGGCGCGCGGGTTCGGCGCATCAGAGTTTGTGGTCCTCGGGCACGAGGCGGAGGGGTTGAAGGAGCCGGTGGATTTGTTGCTCATCACTTCGCACAAGGCTCCGGATTGGTCTACGTGAGTACCTCTCCTTTTCCTGATATCACCCTTTACCGTCAGGAAAGATATTTCCTTTCATACTGGATAGACTGGAGTGCCCGTCTACATGGCTACGGCTATATATGGCTGACCAGGAGACTGTGGGAGGGATAGGTTTATGAGTGAAAAGGTCGTGGCTCGGGGAGCCCCGATCGTTGTCCTGGGGGCGATTGGCATGACTCTGGAGTTTCCGTAAGTTTTTCTCTCCCTCTCTCCCTTTTATGCCCCCTTAACCTCAATCTTCATCCTCATCTCCATCTCCATTTTTATTCTTACATTTTGAGCAAGATTCCTCCCGTACTTCTTCAACTGCTACAACCTGGTGACCAACCTGGTCGCCTCGCGCGCCACGCACGCCGAAATGCTCGCCTTTGCCGCCCACCACGACGTCAAGCCACTAATCGAGCAGTTCGCCATGGACGAGGCCGGCGTGGCGGAGGCTGTGACGAGGTTGCAGAGTGGGAAGGTCCGGTATCGGGCTGTTTTGAAGGCGTAGTTCGGTGCGGACACGGACGTGTACAAAGGGGGGGGATGATAGACGGGACGAATATGCTGGTTTGAGAGATAGGACATGCCTCCCACCGGGTCCCCAGAGAGGGAGAGTAAGTAAACGAGTCAAGAATGGTCGATGGTTGACAGCTAATGCTGGTGACGGACGACAACTCCAGCCCAGCAGGGATATCTATCATAACATTATATCATCCCTTCATCACCCACTCGCTTGAGCCGGCTGAAAAGGGCAAGGGAAAAGAGATGAAGAAAACAAAAAGATATCACAAAAGAGCTAGCGATCGCCAATCTTGTCCAAAGATCCCACCCTACCCAGTATAGTACTAGTACCATCCTTCCTCAAAACCGATGTCCTGTTCCGCTCTTCTCACTTGCCCTTTTGCCATTTGGCATTCATTACAATAGATGATAAAGTAAATACAACACATAGAGAATTCTCCGACCGCCTCGCTTCGCTTCAAAGAGTGAAGTATGAATCGAGAGGTGACATCCAGGAGGTAGGGGAGGAAGAGGGAAAGGAAAAACGCTGTGTTGTCCACAGATATGGCCCTCCTTTTTTTTCCATCTCCATACTTAACTCCCGCTAACAAGGACAAGAAGAGTAAGATTATAACTCAAGAAGAGGGACCGGGATGTATGAATAAGTTATTCCCCCTCCCTCTGATCCCAGCCTCAACCTCTACTTAACCTCATTACCACTCATGTAGGTCTGTATTCACTCTCTCATCACGTCAACGGACACTCTGGATTATCGCTCGGACACTCGTACGCCTCACAGCTGGTGCTGCCGCACGTTTCCTCGATGAAGACGCCGCTGTCCCACCCGGGCGCCGGCGACGCGACGACCTCGTTCGAGTACAGGAACTGGCGGCACTCGCTTGTGGCGGCGTTGTAGGTGAAGGCGGTGCAGAAGCCGTTGTCGTCGCACTCGCGCAGGCACGACTCGTAGTCCGGCTGTGTGAGGATGTCCCAGTTCGGGTTCGAGTCGAGCGCCGTCAGCTGTTGGCCGCAGTAGACGGTCCACTGGCAGCCGCCGCAGCCGGGGCCGGGGACGATGGCTGAGGCGGTTGGGCAGGCTGTGAATCCTGTGGTAGTGGTAGTGGTAGTGGTGGTGGTGGTGGTGGTCGTAGTTGTAGTGATTGTGGTGGTTGTGGTTGGCAAGGTAGTACTCGTTGTAGTAGTGGTAGAAGGTGTGGTAGTAGTTGTTGTTAATGTAGTAGTAGTGGTAGTACTAGTTGTAGTTGTGGTAGATGTAGTGCTTGTAGCCAGCGTTGCTGTGGTGGTAGGAGAAGCCGTTGTAGTTGTCGATATGGTACTGGCGGTGGTAGTAGAGACAGTCGTCGGTGTAGCCGTTGGAGTCTTGGTCTTCCACGTGGGCTGAACCGTAACCTAAAAGCAATGGTTAGAATACATCCCAAGACAAGCATCAATCCATAGTCTCTACCTACCGTGATAGTTTTGGGCACCTCAATGCATGAACACGCAGTCTCCTGCTCATGTGATGGCAACCGCTCGAGCTGCTCCAGCAGCGAGTTGATCGGGTTCGGTCGTCCCCACGAACGCTTGTCGAACCAGCCGTGACCATGGCCAAGCGACGCCGTTACGGTCACGGTCACTGCTGGCTCGGGGAAACGGCCGGCACAGAACTGTTCAGCTGGGCCATACCCTGCCAATTCAGCATATTGCGCATATATGCCCACCTCGCAGACCCCATTCGACCCAATCCAACCGGCCAAGGCTGGGGTGGAGAGTCCAAGGCCAGCGAAACCGAGAAGCTGGCACCGCATGCTGGAGGCTCGAAGAGGAATGTCGAGAAGCTGTCGTTAGGGGGAAATGTAATAAAGTCGTCCACCTCTCATATAAATGCGTGAGGTTCTGTGGAGGTCAGATATAGCAGTCGACACGATATGACCAAGGGGTCAAAGTAGGGCCTGGAACCTCCTTTACTCTTTGCCTGGCTCGTACTCGGTACAGTGTGATCGGCCATAGTGATGGCCGCACTGACTATATGGCCAGAGAACCAGACGAGGGCACGCCATGGCGTATACCCCCCAGAAACACCGTTAGCTCGCCCTCTTTACTTACTTAAACGGGTAGAGAGGCCTGAACGTGGCTTGCACCAGTGCCTGTTTTGGAAGCAATGATTGACTTGACGCATACAGTCTAAACTGAATTGGACCTGGTCAGGGGCCAAAGACGCCAGATGCATTGTCAAATCTCGCATCGGCAGATTCCAGCTGTTCGATACAAGCGTGTCGCAGCGAAGAGGTAAAACCAGGCCTTTTCTGATCCGTCGATGGATTCCAAAGCAATTTTGTCTTGTCACGTATTCGGGGTTTTGACGTCCTGTTCCAAAACATGTCGTCCGGGTAGGAGCCTCTTACCGTGACTGCCGTTTGTATTCTCTCAGTCTTGACATTGGCGAGGTGGCGCGAAAAGGAGTGTATTATGAGATGGACCCTGCCACCACCAGCAATGTACTTGGTAAACTCCATTTCATCGTAGTCCCCGAAAGCTTCGTGTCTCTTGTATCAAACAAGCCATGGCGTCTAGCTAAATGATTGAAGAATTGTTAGCGAGCGCTTCGTCTTACAAAAGTCCGATGTAGAAGAGCTCCTCGCAATTCCTTGTGTCATTTGAATATTCCTCATTCTCTCAGAAGGGGCTGATCTTTGCAGTATTGTAGTGGCTTGGTCGGGAGCATTGAAGCTCATCAGAATCTTGTTGTCAAGTCGTTCGTGGGCTGTCTTCTTCCTCGAGACACCGACTGCTTTTGGTCCTCTTGAATATATATGAGATTCCACCGCCTCCTATCATGTCCTGGTCAAGGGTGGCCACCTGCTCGAGACAGACATCATCAATTGCAGCCAACACTTGTGCCCTCAGCTTCTGATCTCCGTCTTCCTGGGCCAGAATTGAAGTGTCCACATGCCTGTATTGCATCAGTTGATGTTTCTCTGCCTCAAGTTCAGTCACCATGGATGGCATCTCTGCGCTCGGCGTGTTTGCTGACGACAGGGCTTTTGATATTCCAGCAGGGTCTTCGAGCTTCTCATCGCCATACCCGTCTTTGTCGTTCCCACCTAGTGACGGATCCTGTTGCACGCCATCATTTTCATCCTGGCCTGTTCCCTCCTGTCCCGCACCCTCACAACCACAGTCGATCAGGTCATGGGTTCGTAAACCGCTGCCCTCGTCCAAGCGGAAAAGGTCTTTCAACTCTTCTTGACTAAAACTTGACGTGCCACTTTGAGCCTTCGTCTTCGGCTCATTGAAAGCGGACGATCCCAGATGTGACCCGCCTTGCATGATACTGTCCGCCAATGCTCGCTTGACCACCTGCCGCTGCCAGATGCGCTCTTCCAAGCCACCCTTGATCAGAAACCTGTAAATCTTACAGTGTCTCTTCTGCCCCTGTCGGTAGATGCGGGCCACTGCCTGATCGTCCGTCGCAGGGTTCCAGTCCACGTCAAAGAGAACCAGACGGCTTGCCCCGATCAGATTGAGCCCGACTCCGCCTGCCTTAGCACTCAGAAGAAACATGAAGCACTGTGTCGCTGTTGAGCGGTTAAACTTGTCCACGAGGGCCTGTCTCTTCTTAGCTGCGACTGAACCATCAAGACGGAGAAAAGACAAGTTGGAGTTCGCTGCTAGCTGCTGGATCAAGTTGAGCGTCGAGGTGTAGTTGGAAATGACCACGACCTTTTCATCGGTATTCGTGCGAATTTGCTGCAGGAGTTGATCGAGGAGACGGATCTTGCAAGACACTGAGTTCTGATACAGTCTGGACAACCCATCGGGAAGCATTTCGTTTAACGTGACAAGCGACGACGAGGGAGTTGATTCATCATTGCCATAGTTGGGATCCATCAATGCCGGGCTGTTGCAGAGTTTCTTCAAAATGTTGATCAGCTGAAATGCCGTCTCCTGGCTGCGCAATGCACTTTTGAACATAGGTGAACGGATAACGCTCCGATATATCTTTGCCTGGGCTGGTGTTGGTTTGCAGAACAGCACATATTCCGTTTTCGGGGGTAAGAAGTCTGCTAGAATGTCCGCCGTCCTGCGTAGTATAAACGCCGACGTCGTACGAGTCAATTCCTCACTTGCATCTTGACCATGCTCAATGTCCGCCGGCAACGCATCCGGTTGACGACTCCTCATAATGGGTTTCTCAAAGTCCCGGATGAAACCCTTTTGAGAGCCCAGACACCCGTCGTTCACAAAGTTGACCATGGCAAAGAACTCGCCCAGGTCGTTCTGTATTGGAGTCCCCGACAGAATGATCCTCCGCTTCGTATTCAACGACTCAATAGCTTGGGCGGCTTTGTTCTTCATGGTCTTGAGACGGTGACCTTCGTCACAGACAACAATGTCAATGGGTGGTCCTTTGGCAAGATCATCGGCTACAATCCTCAATCTTTCATAGCCAATGATCATCACCTGGTAGACTTTTCCATCAAAGTTGTTCAGACGAGTCTGTTGATCTTCAAACTCAAGCACCCCAAGCCTGTCGGACCCGAGCCATTTCTGGAATTCTCGTTTCCAATTCCGTATGAGGGTTACCGGACAGACAATGAGAGCCTTTCTTATTACCGGAGGTTCTCGGAAGACTGGATTTTGCCGCAGCAATGTCCACAAGAGCGCGATTGTGGTCAGAGTCTTGCCGAGTCCCATGTCGTCTGCCAGGATGCATCCTTGACCATCAGGATTACGCAGCCCCATGACGCATTCGTAGAGGAACTTCACTCCTTCTTGCTGATGTGGTCGCAACTTCTTGCCAATTAGGGGGTCTAACACCACGTCCACAATTTGTCTCCGCCCAGGTAGACCTTCGGGTCTCCTGAAGACAATTGCTCCATCCGCATTGGGATCGTGCCGTGGTCTCGGCGATTCACCTGAGCCTTGTGGGATTATCGTCGACTCCTTCAGTGGTTGTTTGAATCCGCTGGCACGACTGAGTGGTGGAGGACGTTGGTTCTGGACCCGAGCCTTCTCTTTCTGTATTTGAGCTTTCATTTGACTCTGTATGCTTAACTTTGCCTGTGGAATATCAGAGGGTTTCGTTGACAGAGACGCGCGTGCGGCCTTATGTTCGACGTCCGTAGGCTTGGGCTTGGAGCCGATCGCTTGGAGGTAGGCATTCTTGCTGATTTGCGAATCGACCTCGACTTCCTTTCCACTAATGGTCAGGTTCAAGCCGGGCTGTAGGGGTAAAGCGATGGCAGTGCGGCCAATGATCCTTCCCGGCTTTGCATAGAGTGTTGCCTGGCCATCCTTTACGGCGAGGACCCCATCATCCGTCCAAGTTTTGTTCTTCTTGTTCGTGGGGATACGCCTGGAGTAGTCATGAGTGAACGGTGTCTGCGAGGTCTATAGGTCACGTACCAAAGAATCGCGAAATAGCTCTCGGGGCCCTCTGATTCATTGCCATTCAGCTCCAGAGCAGGACTTGGAGGGTTTGAGATCAACTTGAGGGGTGGTCTTGCGCCCTCATCGGATGACGTCTTCGCTGCTTCAGTACGAGTGTCGGAAGTGAGCTTTCTTCGCTTGGCTGGTGGTATCCCCTGGTCGAGAGCTTCGCTGCCCCCGGGTTTGCGGATAGTGAGAGGCTTGAAAGGCTTAGAAAACATCGTCTGTCACCCTGGGTATAGTGGCACTGTGAAAAAGTCCACCAAGCCACAAGAAGAGATATACCGAGTACAGCACGCGCGGCGCGTCCTACGCGTGTTCACGCGCGTCCACGTGAATGATGACGTCGATGTCTCAAGCTAGCGAGTCTAGACAGAACCTTCTCTGTGAGCTTAAATTCGAGCTTAATCATGTTTACCCTTGCGAGGAGAGACAGATCAAGGCACGGGAAAGTAAACAGTTCGTGTCATCTTTGATCAACATTGCTTATCGTGTATCTATGTTGCGTTAAACATGAGTAGCCTCATTATAGAATTATGGAAGAAGTGAAAATGCGAAATCAGAGTCGACCGCCCATTCCTCCTTCCTCGCTCCATCCCCTAGGAAACACCTTGCTGCCGACGTTAGAAGTCAATGAAAAAGACAAAAGGAAAATTGTCGGGTGTGACGGTCGTCTAGATCGGGGTGCTGCTTGATGCGCTGGTGCTGCTTGTAGTGCTCGTTGCATCCCCGTTCGAGGTCGTGGAGGTCATTGAGGTTGTCGAGGTCATCTCCGAGGTTGTTGAGGTCGTCTCCGAGGTCGTGGAGGTCGTGGAGCTTGTCGAGCTGGTCGAGCTAGTCGAGCTTGACGATTCGGTAGTAGACATTGTAGAGGATGATGATGTGCTGGTAGGTTCCACTGGATCAATCAAGCTCGACGAAGTAGTCGTCATTGTCGAAGTGGTAGTCGGCGTCTCAGAAGTAGTAGTCATGTCAGAAGTTGTGGTCGTCATCTCAGAAGTAGTCGTAGATGTGCTGTCAGCCGATGTGGTCGAGGTTGTGGGTTCAATAGGGCCAATCAATGAGCTACTTGTCATGGAGCTTGTGCTGCTAGAAGATGTGCTGAAAGGCGGGATATCATCAAAGCTCGTGGTTGTGCTCATTGTGGATGTCGAGCTCGTGCTGCTGGAAGTTGAGCTTGTGCTGCTGGAACTCGTGGTTGTAGGTTCGACGGGACCAATAACTGAGCTACTCGTCATGGAGCTTGTACTGCTGGAAGAGGTAGTGAAAGGCGGGAAATCATCAGAGGTGGTAGTCGTGCTCATTGTGGATGTCGAGCTCGTGGCACTGGAAGTCGTGGTTGGGGGCTCAACAGGTCCGACCGCGGAGCTACTCGACATAGAGCTGGTGCTGGTAGAAGACGTGGTGAAAGTCGGGATAACATCAAAGCTCGTGGTCGTGCTCATTGTGGATGTCGAATCTGTGGATGTCGAGCTGCTTGTAGTCGTGGATAGAGTCGACGTGCTCGAGCTGCTTGATGAAGTGGAGAAGGGATCCACCGCAGATGAGGCGGAGCTAGACGAAGTAGAGGTGGAGCTGGTTGTGCTCGACTCGCTCATAGAAGACGTGCTCGACTCACTGGTCGTCGAGGTAGAGGACGAAGAGGTCGTGGAACTAGACGAAGTGGACATGGAGGTTGAGGATGAGGATGATGAGGTGGAAGTGTCATCCACCACTGAAGAGGCGGTGGTGGTGGTGGTCATGGTCGAGGAAGTGGAGCTGGAGGAAGTGGTGCTGGACATACTGCTGGTGGTTGAAGTCGTGCCAGGGTTGATGCTTGTGTCGGTGAGCCTAACAGGGAAACAATCATCAGGGAGAACGAAATCCCAATAAGCGAAGACCGTGGCGTTGGTGAAGACGCAGAATTGGGCGGTTCCGAAGTCAATGTCACCGGAGATGGCGTTGATTTCCCATCCGGAATAGACGGCTGGAGCATAGGTGCCATCAGTGCTGGACTTGCGAAGTGGTTCCGTCATTGTGTCGCTGTCAAAGCCCATGAAGCCAGACTGCCCACTGAACCCGAGGATCTGGTTTTGATCATCGTACACCAGAGCCCAAGCGTCGTCCATGTCAGTGACAGCAATAGCAACAGTTCCCGCGAAGCCGAGGTAGCTGGTAAGCGTTTGGCGCCTCATCTTCGACCCGAGACCCCCATTGAGAGACACCAAGAAGCTTCCGTCACCCATTACCCGGTCCGGGGGTGTATCTGGAGTGACCGTCGCAGAGGTCGTCGCAGAGGTTGTGGTAGAGCTCGTGGTCATCGATGATGTCGTCGAATCCGTAGTGCTAGTGCTAGAAGAATCCGACGTCGTTGATGTTGACATTGAAGTGGACGACGAAGAGGTGGTAGTGCTATCTCCGATGGGTCCAACCGATGATGATAGCGAAGAGCTGGTGGTCGACGAGGTCATCGGTGTAGAAGAAGTCGTGCTCGAGCTGTAGGTGAGGGCTGGGGACGACGTTTTTGTGGTCGAGATTGGATTCAAGGTAGGCGATACTGTGACTGTGACAGTGTGGACACCTCCATTGCCGCCTTGGCCGGGCTGGAGAAAACCAGGGAGCCACCCGTTCCAGCTTGGCGTTTCCTGAGGGCCGACTTGATAACCACCGCCTTGAGAGCCGCCCTGCTGAGAGCCACCCTGATAGCCACCTCCTTGTGAGCCTCCGTGTCCAGAGCCACCTTGAGAGCCACCTTGGGAGCCACCATGTTGAGAGCCGCCTTGCTGAGAGCCGCCTTGCTGAGAGCCGCCTTGCTGAGAACCACCTTGAGAGCCACCATGTTGAGAGCCGCCTTGAGATCCGCCCTGAGGCCCAACTTGATAGTAGCTGCCGCCCTGAGAGCCACCTTGCTGAGAGCCACCGTGTTGGGAGCCACCTTGCTCAGAGCCGCTTGGAGAGCCACCTTGAGGCCCGACTTGATAGCTACCGCCCTGAGAGCCGCCTTGAGAGCCGCCTTGAGAGCCACCGTGTTGAGAACCGCCTTGCTCAGAGCCGCCTTGAGAACCACCGTGAGGCCCGAATTGAGGGGGACCGCGCCAGCCGCCCAGTCGTCCTGGCCCATGTGGCCCGTGACGACCTCCAAACCCACCGAACCAACCTTTAGCAGCCGGTTTGGTAGGTTCGCTCACGGCCTCCCAGGCTTGACTGGCCCCATCACAGGGACCGAAGCCGGTAGGGTACGCGCAGAAGGCGATGGTCCGAGTAGACGTCACTCTGACCGTGACATCGGGAGAGTTCTTGAACGCAGCGGCAACGCCGAGAGAGGCGAGAAGAAGAGTTGAAGTCAACATATTTGCGATAAAAGGAGTGACTAGAATCACAGAAAAGGAATGGACGGCACTCGGTGCCAAAGAGATATCACACGGGAGGGAAGAGAGAGTGTGTGGAAGATGATGAATGAAGAGGACTGAGGAGCGACATTGGCATCAAGATATATAGAAAAGATCAGACTCACCCAGTTAGGAGGTATACCTACCATCGCGGGCCAGGAGATTCCTGTCTCCAAAGTCTCAGTTGATGGAATTTCGGCACAAAGCCTCAATCACCTTGCATGTAATTTTCGATCCCGACATCAACATTGTAAAGCCGGATTGGAGGTTAGTGGCTAACGTTAAACTGCCTTTCCAGCCTGTGTCGATAGGTGTGTTTATGCTTCTCGAACGGTCCCGGCCATTTTCAAGGTTGGGGAGACGCGAACAGGTTCTTAAAAGGGAAATTTGGCGAAGAGCCAAGCCAAGCTTTGTTCAGGGGACGCGGGACGGTACTGCCATGTTTATACCATAAATAGTTAGTCTGGTTGCACAAAGACGGTAAGGCGCCGGCTAGGCCTGTCGGATTCAGCATAATTGTGGCGCTTGGGTGGCGTGTGCTCTCTGCCTCACGCCTTTAGCGCTTCATCTTATCTGGTAGATCCCGACGATCTTCTGTATGCTTGTTTACTTCGTGGAGGCCACTACCTACAGGTCCTTTCGTAAACAAAGTTGACTACCCTCCAACTAACTCAGCCTTCTGCTTAGATCTTGAATGCTCTTCAAATCTTTTGCCGAGATCAGAGGGAGCCAAGCCACTCGCGCTCGTGTTCGTAAGGTCTGTTTACCTAGAAGTTTTGTGCCTCCATCCCATGCGCGCCAATCATGCAATCACGACACGGTTATCTAACATAGAGGCGCCTCGTCGAGCACGCCAATCAGCGTATCCACACAGAGCACGATGGCAGACTCAACTCTGGGGACGGCGCCACAAGCCCTCGGGAACCACACGCTCGGGGCGATCATCCTCATAGATTTGCGACGAACCCTATGGAGATAGATCGAACAGAAGCTGGGGAGGATCGTCATATTCAAGGGGCCATCGATACTCGTATCTACTGGAACGCGAAACGCGTGGTTATGGGACGAACCACTTCCACTGATGAAGCCACATGCTCCCAGGCCGACTTCCCTTCCAATGGCCCCTTTAACCCCCCAACCGTATACCCACACCAGATACAACACACCAGAGTACAAGTACACGATCCGCCTTGACGAATCGATAGATTTGTAGATCGCTCAATCTAATCTGCATGCTCCCTCCAGCCCGTCCACACCATGTCAGACAAACACGCTTCCTGGTAACTGCGCTAGATAAAACGCAGCCACCATCAGGTCATCGGATAAAAGAACTGAGACAAGTAAGAACAAGCACAGGGCCCAAGGCAATAACAGCCCAGAGGCCAGGAGGTTCTGAGTAACATGGGTCAACGGTAGGTGGGAGAGCGGAGAAAGGCTCCGGACAAGGTAATCTCTCAAATTGGTTGAATGCCCAGTTGTCGGACGGCCGGGAACGTCTTCACATGCTTCGGGTGTCATGATGTCGGCCGTCTTCCTGCCCAACTCGAGTTGATTGTTCGTCGACTCGAGTTCCCCCTGTAGTATCTGCACCAGAGCCCTCAGTTCTTGGATTTCATCCATGGCCAAATCTACCCTCTTCTGCAGTACCAGCATAGGGGATTTCGCCGAATTGGGGGCTTCTGGCGGAGGGGTGCATGGGGAGAGACTGGCGCGTCGACATGGAGAGTCCGGGATATCAGATCGTAGTCTCAAGGGCGACAAAGGATGCCTTCGGGCAGTAGGGGATCTGGTGGACCGGTCTGGCCTCATACGCCACACGGAAAGTGGCGTGGTGGGCCCCGACACCACGCTCATTATATCAACCGGTGAGGTGGGCGACAGAGCCAGGGTCCTGATTTTGCGGGCGCCGAGTGGCGTGCCACAGTGAGCGATACTACTGTTCAGCGGGGTTTCGCACTCCCCTTCACATTTCCATTTGATGGTGCCAAATGTGGAGCGGAGGACTTTCATCAAGACCTCATCACTTCCCGCGGCCGTGTCAATTGACAGCGTGAGTGATGGCATAGGTGATATTGGCGGGGTCCCATGGCTCTTGAGGAGTTGTCTCAGTGCAATTTTAATGACGGGTAGGAGGTATGTCGATCCCCAATCCTCGATCGCTTCGATCCATGCCTGGAATTCCTTGAAAGCACTCGTGTCGTCAAGATTGAACCTGGAGAGTTCCGACATACAGTAGCGGCCGTCAGCATCAACGTAGTGGTAGTAGACAAGAGCGATGGAATTGTCGAGGGCACAAGAGAATGATATTGGTTTTTCAAAGACCGGACGGGGCTTAGTGCATTTTCTGAACAAAAGCTGCAAGGCCCTGACACAGTGGGCTCCGGCGATTGCACATTGATTTTTGGCAGACTGGACAGCATCCTCCGACGTGGTGTTCAATCGCTCAAAGACAAGGAACGGGCAGTAGGTGTTTGTTCCTGGAGACACGGTGCCCGAGTCGAAATCGACAATCGTCCCCGTTGCTGATGTGCAATGAGGCAGAACCGACAATTCTCTCTCGTTGAATGCCTGCGTCGTGAACCCAGTAAGGAGGCCAGGTCGAGGAACAGGCAGCTCGAAAAGACTCTCTTGAGCCTTGACGGCTCGCGGCGGAAGTGCTTCTCGATTGAGCTTTGGGGCCAGAGATCGATGGAGGTTGAGGTTGACACCCGTCGTGGGGAGGATGTTCGGAGGGAACACCATTGACGATCCAAATCCCTTGTTACTTGTGACCTGTTCCCGCCATTCTATCTCTTGATTGTCGAACCGGTCAAGCTTCTGCAGGCAAGGCCTCAGTCTGTCAGAGAAGGGCCGTGACAACTCGGACAACTGGAGATTGTCGGTGAAGATGATCCGAAATGCACTGAGGACAATCGTTCGAAAGTCGGACCATCTAAGGTGACTACCGTCAATAGCTCTCAGCAGGGACACTGGCGTGTCTGGCAATGGGCTTGAGGTCTCCATGACTGAGGAGAAAGGTTGACAACGACAGTCTTAGTGACAGGCCCAGGTGAAAGGTCAACAAGTCTGTCCTTGACTGGCAGACCTATTCTGGGGATACGGTGCACGGTCGACCTGAAGGATGATGAGAACATTTCTGGGGAATCCTGCAAGGTAATATGTCAGTACCACGTGGAGGGCGCTTCCGTCTGTGACAACATGTAGGCGCCGATGCAGGAGCAAAGAGCAGGTATCGTTCTCAAACAGTGCTAACAGTTAGTCAGTGCCACTGACACCTCGCCGCTTGTTTGAACAATATATCTGGAAGGACACCACACCATTCCCGTCTCGCCAATGTCCACGGAGACGCGGGATACTAGAGCATTCCACAGGAGCATGAAGACGTGGCCATGGTCTTGAAGGTCACAGGGCGCGTAGGCAGCCTCTCATTGCCTAGATGGCTTTCTGGGCAGTTTATAGCCAGGTGTAATGAGATGAACAGGGACGGGAGAAGGTCGCCTGACGCTGGAGCCTCATTTGCTGAGTCGAATGGTGTATATCTTGCTGGGCGGCTAGAAAAGGGTCAGCGGCTACGCAGCTCTTCGATGCCTCACCATGTTTGGGGGCCAGGAAATGCTTGAGGTGAGAGTTGAGAAGAAATCCTTCCATCACTGTAAGAGACATGAGTATTCCCAAGCGATGACTAGCCGATCTAAAAAGTGACAAGAATGCCACCTCATCTCTGGTGTTGATGACGAGATGGGTGAGATTCGAGGAGTCCCGATTAGAGCCTCACTCACGTATCTGGCATCTTTGCCGAGATAAATGCGTTAAACCCAATGCGGTAACATATCGACACGGCCGCGCGCAAGTCTTCTCTGCTCACTCCATCTCCACCATAAACGATTCTTGATGCTGACTCCTAAGTCTGCGTGTGATATTTTAATAACCCATATCGCGAAGCTTGGAGACGGGTTATCACACCCACAATGATGTGGTCTCAGCGAAGGCTTGGACTACCCAGCGAGCCAGGAATTTGCAGTCCGCCCGTACGAAGATCCCCAACTGAAACTCTCGATCTCGTTCGTGTCAGCTTTTACTTCAATACGAGCTTACCGGCGCGATAGATTTTCTTGACACTTTCGATGCGCTCTGACTGAGATGCGACAACTTTATGCCTCATTCGAGCAGAAGACTTGCAAGAGTGACATTTACAAGTACTCTGGACACCATGGGTATAAAAGGCCGTTGTCGCCAGTCGCCAATGCATTGGAATGCCGGACACTTCTTGATACAGTTTTCTTTCGGCTGCTCAATTGAAATTTATAACTAGCTCATCATGGGAGACGCTGAAGATGGCAAAAGCCCTCTGCGGATAGCAATCATTGGCGGAGGTATCGGCGGACTAAGTCTACTATTAGGGATCTTGAGACATTGTGATCAACGCGTTCTCGAACCACATCTATTCGAAGCTGCCCATGCCTTCTCCGAGATTGGCGCCGGTGTTGGCTTTCTCCCCAACGCGGTGCGAGCCATGCACGCGATCGATCCCAGAATCTACGACTCCTACAGCCGAATCGCGGACAAAGCACCCTCAGTGACTGTCGACGGCCGAGAGATGTCGGAATTTGCCAATGTTTATATGGGCATGGACGGAAGAGGAGGAGCCAACACGGACAAGGCCTTTGAAAGAATATGTACCATCCACAATGAGAACAAATTCCGCAATGTCCATCGGGCAGTATTCTTGGACGCTATGGTGAATCTCCTCCCTGGTGGGTTCCGAGGTGGCCTGGTCAATTTCAACAAAAGATGTGTGGATATACAGGACGATGGGAAACGTGTCAAGGTTCTTTTTGCGGATGGTACCTCGGAAATCTTCGATGCCGTCGTTGGTTGCGACGGCGTCAAATCGCAGGTGCGGAATATCCTTCACGGCGAACAGGAAAAGTACGAACCACAATTTACAGGCAAATATGCCTATCGAGGACTCATACCCATCGATGATGCTATCAGTGTCCTGGGGAAAGGGGTGGCAATGACCCAGGCTCTGATTTTTGGCTACGGTGGCCATCTGGTAACATTCCCTATTGACCAAGGCAAGACGCTCAACGTTGTCGCCTTTCGAGATGCGCCGAAATGGAATCATGGCACCAACTGGGTTGTTCCCGTCACCGTGGAAGACGTCCTCGAGGATTTCAAGGGCTGGAGTCAGCCCGTGAGCAAGCTGCTATCCTTGTTGAAAAAGCCTGATAAATGGGGCCTCTTCGACCTACCTCCTGCGGCGTCCTTTGTCAGAGGAGGCAAAATTTGTCTCGTGGGTGACTGCGCTCACGCTTCCACTCCACACCTCGGTGCAGGGGCGGGTATGGCCATAGAGGATGCTGCTGTCCTCAGCCGACTTCTCGGAGAAATGCATACGCCTGAAACTGTTCACCTTGCGAATGCTTTTGCGGCGTACGATTCGGTGCGGAGAGAGCGAGACCAACGACTTGTTGTCGCGAGCAGAAATGCCGGCATGCTTTACGAATTTGAAACGCCTGGAGTTGAAGATGATCTGGAGCGAATCCGACGTATTTTGGACAGTCAATGGGATTGGATTTGGGATTTGGACATTGGGGTTCATTGCGAAGAGGCAATCAAACTAATGTACTGCCCAGAAAGACTATCTAGTCTTTCTAAGGCATGGTGACCTTAGATCAGATGATGGCTGTTGCTCCAACGGTTGCTCGCCATCCTCAACACGAACTTGTAAGCTCAATACCTATCAGCCATTACTTCTTCCCACTGCCCAAGTTCTCCTGGATAGACCCTGTACGCGCTTGTCAGCATAGAAACACTGACGTTGTCCTGTAGAAGATCTCTAAAGTGCAAATCAGCCGTTCACAAGGACAACCTACCTCCTACTGCTCCTTGCTCGGTGAACTGTTTTCCAATGGCGCCCTGCGCCGAGAAGGGACCTCCAACTGCCTATTGTCGGAGAGGGAGCGTTAACAAGTCCCCAAAAGGTAGAAACTCATCTTGCTTGGATAACAGCTCGAAGTTTCCGATTCTTGTAACTGACTCAATTCAACTTACCTCGCCGACACTGCCAATGGCTCCCTCGGCTGCTTGGTGTGAGCTTTGTTCTCCGTGATGTTAGGTCCTCAAACTCACGTCTGAATTGTTTTCCAATTGCACCGTCCTTGTCAAAAACAGGCTTCTTGTCTCCCTGCATTTGCTCGGCGGCTGACGATTGTTAATATGGTGCTCGACCTTGCACAGGATTCGATATACCTGATTGCGCAGCACCACCTACGGGTCAATTCTTATCAGCGACCAGTCTCCACAGCCAAAGGCACTTCTTTGTCACTCACCAACTGAGCCCTGTGGCGTAAATTGCTTCCCCACAGCACCTTCGCTGCTCAGAGGACCACCAGCCTTTTCTCCCATTTGTCCGATTGCTGCCACTCTCGGTTAGCCTACACCGAGAATCAAAACGTCTCATCAAGGAGACGGTCCAGGGAGAGGTCAATCATACATCCTTCAGGTTTGAATTGAGACCCGATGGAGCCCTTATTGGCGTCAAGTGCCGATTTGTCTTGATCAGACATTCCTGCGCAATGATGAGCGAATGCCTCTTCCAAACCTGACCACGGACTGACTTGCTAGAAATATCGAAAACGGTCTGATTTGTCGTGAGAAGATTAGTCGCTGAGCTCGCTTGGTCTGACCAACAATGCGAATCATAGTTGGAATTAAAGGGTTGAATGGACTTGTGGACAGTAAATCCAAAGTCGAGCAGGACAGTCTTATTTGACGTACCTGTAGAAATATCAGTTGGCAGGTCATAAGGTCATGGATTGATTCCCTTTAGCATCATGTTGACGTCAACAAAAGAGCCTCATGGCACATTACCTTTTTATACAATATGGTTAGAGCACAGATTGATTGTAGGGCAGACTTAGCTTCCGTCGATAAGCAACTATAGGGTTGACTCAGACCACAGACTGAAGGAGGGTGTCTGCAAGTATTTTGTACCACTGTCGCGTGAGTCCGATCTGCACAAACACCCCTCCAGTGCCCTCACCATTGACATCGACGTCATGACCCATGAGTCTTGACGAGTGAGGGTGATGATTCGATCTATAACTCTTCCCCTCTCAAGGTTCACGCTTATTAGCTCCAAGGAGATTTCCATCCAATTGGTGGAGGATATTGGTAGCTGAATGAGCACAGGTGGCTCCACCACATCAGAAGAGGAACGCGATCAATGACGACGACCGCCAAGTGAGAAATACGAGGAGGAGCTGCGCGCGAGAGTGGTGTCGTTGGATGCACAAGTATCTCGACGAGTAGATCTGCGGAATTGGCCAAATCTAACAAATGCATAAAAACTGACAAATATTTCAAGACTGACAAAGTCAACAAACACTGCCATCTTCAGTGGTCGACACAGATGACCATGTCGCAGGGCTAAGTGATTGGTAGCAGAGGACTTGTCTACATTCTCAATATGGCATCTCATAGACACTATGACCGCCGTTTAACAGAATCTTTAACGGGACATTCAGCCCAAGAAAGGCCCTTAGACCGCACGTTGTATCCTTCCCACAAGTGATAATGCTCATTTCCCCTGATGTGCATGGCGGCTGCCGTCTCACAAGCTGGCGGTCCTGTCGACAATGCAGGAAGCTGCATGGCGACCTGCATCCCGTCTCTCTATCTCTCTCCCTCTTCTCCCCTTCTTTGCTACCTCCTTTCTGCTCAATTGCGCATCGCTCACGAAGGTTTGGTTTCACAAGAGATCGAGGGTCTACCTTTCGTTGGGTTTTTTGGATCTCGATTGGAATGCCCCATTGTTAATGTCCTTGTTCAGCCCCTGGAGTGATTTGGACCTCGTTGTCATTTTACATGGAGACCGTGACTTCAGCATTTCCATCTCTATCTGCAAATGATTGCCCAGTCATAATATCCTCCTAAAGAGACAAGGACAGTGCTCGGTTCATTGTTATCCAGTCACCGCCAATTTTCCATGACATCCACACCGTCCTCTATCAGCCGCATCAATGCGACGGCCATCGAGAATGCATTTCCTACCCCACCGACGCGCGAAATGGCGTCAGATGGTGCATTCCATCTCAAAGGCCGCATATCGCCAGCCCCCCTCAAATTTCCGCTCTTACAACGCGCTCAATCGACACCTCCTGACCTGACGCGCCCAACGAAATTCGCGATAGTTTCAAAGAGCTCACAAGGGCAACAGTCGGATGTCGCCAGCTTGGAGCAATCATGGAGCCGACTGCATTTGTCCAAGAAGAGGAGTCAGTACTACGATGATGCTTTTGCCTACCGTGAGTCAAGCAATACGGCAAAGGAGCGCGTTGCGAAAGACTGGGTGATCCTGGCCGAGATCAAGTTGAATTGCTGCGTAGGAATGGAAACCTCATTTCCAAGCCGTGACTGACTGGTTCCAGCTCGAATCCGAAAAAGAATTCCTCATCGACCTGTCGTTTCGCTTGTCTGAAATTTATCAACGTCCTGCCTCGTGCATTATGGTCATGGTATCCACTGACATCCCAATCCTGCTCGGCGGGAACTCTGAACCAGCATACCACCTCACTATCACGGCTTTACCGTTAGAAATAGCAGCCACAAAGAACAAAAGAAGTACACATTTGATTCAGGATTTTATTCATGACACACTTCACATTCCGCCAAAACGGGGCGTTGTGCGGTTTGATGCCGTTGCGGAAGAGAATCTGGCAACAAACGGGTTGACTGCGCTTCAAGAGATTGAGCACCTGGAAAGACAGTCCAACGACGAAGACGGGATGATGAGGGCACTTAGTCGACAAAGAAGTCGACGAAGCAAGAAATCAACTGCGCCAACTTTTGCAGAGAGGTTTCGTGTTGGTCTACCCTCTATCAGGTCGACCACCCCTTCGACTCAGTTCTTCAATACGGTGGAAACAACAGAGTTGAAAACGACTTTAACCAGCGGCGGTGGCAAGAAACGTGTCAAGAAGAGGCAAAGTATTTTAGGTTTCTTCAGGAAATGACCAGTACTCGGTTGGATTACATCTTATTCGACTTTGGAACCATTAACTCTGGAGACTTCACGAGTAACGCAGTAACGCGCCTGATATAAACAATGAGCAAGTGTTGGCTACGGTGCATACCATAGTACAGAGAATACGTCAAGTACTCAGTGTTCGATTAGTTTTCTTTGCGGCGTTTATTGCATCAAACTGTTGTTTTGTGGCAGTGGTTTTCACCTCTGCCTCACCTCATTGCAACTGCGCTCTCGATTTCGTGACTGTCACTTCCCTCAAACATACATCGCCTGCCTGGAAGGAGGAACTTGCCGAATCTCCTTTGACACCATCCCCATTGCGCACAGATATTTATCAGTGGCTGGCCGCCAACGCCAGGGTATGTCAGGAATTGTACTCTCATATCTTCCCGTCCCCTCGCTTACCATAATCAATAACAATCATGGACCTTAACGACCACATCGAATACTACAGAATCCTCGGCCTACCAAAAGATGCATCACTAGAAGAGCTCGACGCACGATACTTTGAGCTTATAGAATACTGGACCACAAAAGAGGGAAAAAAACACAACGTCGAATCAGAGCTTGAACTGAATTTCATCGACCAAACTTACAAGGCTCTTCTGTCAAAGTTCCTGGCGGACGGACAAGAACTCGGACAGCGGGGAACACGGACATACACTATGAAAGATGTTTCACAAGGCCAGGACCGGATTGTAAGATCTTGCCTCGACGACGGTGACATGTGGAGCCCTCCACCTGAAGAGAGATCTCCCTCGCTTGAGTTGGAGGATATTTCCGACCGGCTCAGGCGCGAACTTTCTCAGCAAGTGCTGGAGAAAGACTTGGGAATTGAACCTGGGTTTTCAATCAGTGATCTGGCAGGCGAGCTCCACGATGCACCGGACAGAGCCGTCATCGTCCGTACGTACAACGCGACTAGAGAAGCTTTGTGATCTGCACTAACAATATCCTTTGCAGATGCTGTCAATTGCCAGGGAGTCTGGGGATATGGCGTTGCGTTGTATCTCAAAGGATTGGTATGTATACCCAGATTACCTTGACTGGTATGTCGCTGACACAGGCAAGTATCCAGAGGCATTCAGGATATATGAGGCGCACTGTGAGGTTGCTAGTCGACCGTACGATCTCACTGGGACCTGCTTACTTATTCCTCCACAACCTTTGGACTACGAACAGGAGATCATGATAAGGCTCAAGGGCACAGACAAGACCATTCCAACAGGAGAGTCAATATTCAGACCGCGGCGTTGGATCGCTTGCCTCTTCACAAGTATTGGCTATGGTAGACGAAATATGAAAACCAACAACCCAGGAAAAGACTCTAAAGAAAAAATCATCAACAACACCAGAATGGCACTCGAAGACCTCCGAGTCCAGTTGGAAGCGTTTGGTCCTTCCAATTTAAACCCCAAGACCGCCTGGAAGACCGACGGTGACAAGCCAGGTGAGATCTGGAGTCCCAAGTTCAACAGCGGCGCGTTTGGTGTGGATTGGGAGGACACACGCATGCTGATCAGCGAGGAATTTAACGGATTTGAGCGTCCTTGGACTGTGGTGGAGAAACACAGTAACGGCGAACATGGGTCTTCCATGGGAGAGGACAAGAATGAAGTTGCCATACGGGGAATCCAAGGTCACAGCGAGGGGGATTCATGAAGAGCGTGTAACAATTACCGAGGATGGTGTCGTGTTGATGTCTAAAACACAGAGCTTGGCCTTCATGTCAACCTGTAAGGCAATGAGTGAAGAACGTCCTTGACATGCAAAGGAGTATTGGAACTATGGAGGCGAGAAAAAAATGGAAGCAAGTGTGCCGAGTGTACAACAACAGAACAACAGCGAAAAACAATTTGGCTAACTACCCGACCGCAACACGCTCAGCTAGTAACGATCATACACTTCTTGATAGCTCTTTGAACTCTCTATCGACTGATACTAATCTCGTAGTGTGAGTCCTACTTTCCGTGGATATCTTATTCTCGACTGAAGCCGCACGGTTATGTTCCTAGAAAAAGCTGTTGTAAACTCTGCATTCGATCTCTGAGCTATTCGACTGCGCTCTCTGCCACATAATAATTGATACATGTCCAAACACTCGAGGAGCAGAACGCTTTCAGTTCCACTGCGAAAATTCTCCAAAAAACGGCGACCCCCATCTCGTCCGTCTCCCTTGACTGTTTTTCTCCGTTTCCGACTGCGAGCTATGCCATCTCTCTAAGGATCCATCCACCGAGATGATCAACAGCATCCGAATTTCCAGTTAGTTGCTTGATGACAAGGTCATCTTGCCATTGACTGCTTCAATGATAGTGATTCTTCACCGCTTGCACGTCATTCTCGAGGAAAACCTCGATGCGGTCGTCCATCTTGGAGCTGATGTCTTCACACCACAGAGACGCCACTACTCCCGCTCCACCAAAGGCGATGGAGACGAGAGCCACGGTCCTGATGGCGACAAGCAAGCTGCTCGTGAAGGCCGCCCCGGCAGCAGTAGCGATTGCGGCTGTGATTCCTGGGACGGACATGACGGCTTGAGATCCAGCTGGCAGGGCTGAAAGAACAGCCAAACCAAGGTCGCGAGAACCTCCGGCGGCCACGACGGCCGCGACCACCTTCTTGAGGGATTCTCTCGCCAGAGTCCTGTTGATGACGGTCACGTAGACGGTGGTGGCAATGCAATTCCCACCGAATCTTCCCACACCCCTATGTATTTTTTTTGTCAGCACACTGCGCACCTATTGGGATTGGGAGGAGAGTATCGAATGAAAACATACGCAAGTGAACCGGCAATGCCGAGCTCGGTCTGGGGCGCTCCAAACTGACAATATGTGATTGACAGAAACTGGGCCCACGCAAAAGCGACCGAACCGAGAAAATTGAATGCGATCAATGCAGAGCGGCGGTGAGGCGACACCAGAGCCAAGAGCCCTCCGAATAGAGTCATCAGAAAAACGACAGCAAATTGTTGCCATTTCCAGTGTTTGATATAGGGTCCGGCCACGCTGAGGAGGACTCCGCCCGTTGCCAGTCCCAGCCCTTGTATGACCGACAGTGCCATGGCGAGACCAGAACTGGGGTCGTCCGGGGAGAAAATGGCGCCGACAATTTGACCCCAGACGATATTGGTACCCAAGTAGTAAACAGGCACGACAAAGGCGACGATAAAAGGTGCTGTCAATGTTTGTCCCCGGTTGACCTTGAAAAGGTGCGGCGGTGTCAGTGGCTGCTTCAATGGCGCCCATGTCTCCCAACACCCAAAGGCGACGAGGGCGGCGAATCCAGAAACCAGTGGACCAACGACTTTGCCATCGGTTGAGTCCAGGTAGGAAGCGAAGACCACGCCGACCAGAATGAGGACAGCCGCAGCGCTGAACAGTAAAGATCCGATGTAGTCGAGCTCTCTGAGTGCTTGTTTGAAAGAGAGACCTCGTGGATGGGCTGGTGGGTAGTAGAAGAGGTAGAGCACAATAGCCCCGAGACCATTGCCGATGGCAGGGATCCTCAGAAGCCATGGCCATGTACCATTCGTGAGAGCGTGTCGGGCAGCTACCGGTACAACGATGGTAGAGACGACAACGAGCGAGTCAGCGAGGGTAACTGCTGCAGGGCGCCATTTGTTGGGTAACAACTCGGGAGCCGTAAATGTAGCCATCTGGCAGATCGCTCCACCGAGTCCTGCGATGGCCATGCCCACGACGATTTGGACAAAGCCTTTGGCGGTTCCTGCGATAATATACCCAACGCAAACGAAGACGTTGCCCCCGATCAGAAACCACCGTCGCCCGAACAAATCGCTGTTGGGCCCACAGACCATGAAGGAAACGAGCCCGGTGATGAAGTAGACCGAGATCATCCACGTTGCCTTGTCTGTAACGCCAACTTCCTGGGCGATCTGGGACTGCGTGATTGCCAGGCCCGGCATTGGAGAATATGCGAATCCATAGCAAGCGGTGATGGTCTGACCTTTTGTTAGTATATTGCGATATTGCTTTCCTTTAATGCATCCAAGAGGATATGAGAGAGGGACTTACAGCGACCACAAGCCAAGTCTTTGGGGTGACGACGTCTTTCGAGGATGTTTCAGGCGATACTCTCTCCTCTTGGGAGACAGTCGACCCCATCTGCCTGGCTTTCTCGTCTTCGGTGACTTTCTGCTCGAGGGAGCCATGCTCGACGGCGCCTTCCATGACGGTCATGATGATTGACTGATTGATCAGGGGAGTGAGCCTCACTTTCTATGAATCGAGGATGTTCTGCTCTTCCTATGGCTATGGGATTCTGGTGGTATTTCTGATAAGTACTTTAAACCCTTTCGGGGGTCGTCCCGATTAGGTTAGTACATTATTGTCTGGGGGACCCCCAGGGCCCGGGGTTCACTGACCGTAGACCGGGGCTCGATGACCGGAGATCTACCCCCTTTTTCAAATCTACCCCGTATTCTATGCTGCCGCAAGTGCAATTTGAGGGCAATGTAAGCAATTACTCGGTATTCCGTGCCGAGACCAACAATCCGGCTCGCCGATGTGCGACCCCAGATTTTATGAGCCACAAAATATGGGGGTCTGAGAAGATCCTGCGTGATGGATTTATGAGTGAAACCTTGCTTGGCTATAGGCCATTTGATGGAGAGAGACTGATGGAACGCGGTTTTAGGTGGTAGAAGCTTAGCTACGAATCGACAGATGAGATAATCATACAAGTGGTTGTTTGCGCAGAAACTGGAGGAATTGGAAGTTGTTACTCGAGAAGATTGATGTGTGGACTGCCAGTCCGACTTAGATACCATATTTTCACTCCTTGATCGGCTCGTGGAGCGAAACACTTTTCTCGGAAATCATCAACATTGTCCGCCTCATATCGTCGTCCGAGTAGTCCGAGGGACTCTTGATCTTGTACCCCTTGGGTCCAGCCTCGAAACACTCCCCACTGACATCGTTGCTGCCCAACATTGACTGGAATGCCTCGACCACACTCGACATTGGCGTCAACAGCCCCAAACCTTCCAGCCTGTCGGAGAAAGCGTTCGTCATGGCGGTGCGCACCACCGCGGGACAAACTGCATTCATGGTGATTTGCTCCCTCGGTAGATATTTGCCAAACCCACGGACAAAGCCCACGATGCCACTGTTCCGAAAACTGATTAGCAAGGGGAGCATCGAGCCGTAGATTGGGGAGGATGATTACTGTTTTGTAGCTGTATACATTGGCAAGGTTGCGGGTGCATACAGACCACATATAGACGAGACACAACCAACTATGGCGAGTAAAGTTCCCTGGTGTTAGTGCTTCTCGACTTGTCGACTGTTCACTGACAAAAGCACCCGACTTACTTTTCCCCTTGAATCCAAACTTGTTCACATCCTGCCGTCGAAATTGCTGCAACGCCAGACTGACCGTGTACAGCACACCTGTCAAGTTGACGTCGATGACCGACAAGTCTGGCTTTTCAAAGCCCTTGAGATCCTTCCCTCTGTTTGGGAAACTTCTCCTCTCCGAAAGTCCCGCGATGGGGAACACGTAATCGATACGGCCGAATGTGTCGACGGCCTTTTCAAAGGCAGATACCTGCTCATCCCAATTCGTCACGTCCACCTGTGCCGTCCAGGCTACTTGAGCGGTTTCGTTCAGTTCGGCCGCGAAGTCGATGGCACTGTGAATATCACGATCCGCAATAAAGACCTGACATCTACACCGACAGCGTGAGCTTCTGGCCAAGTGACAGTCTATAAAGGGGTTGTCGGTGTTACCCTTCTTTGACAAGCGCAATGGTTAATGCGCGACCGATCCCGCTTGCACCTCCTGCGATGAGTGGTTAATTGATGAGCATTCTGGTTTCGAAAAAAGACCTTGAGCCCGAACCAGTGACAAAGGCATAACTCCCAGCTTCAGACATGTTTCGATCCTGTGCAACTGAAATTTGTCGAATACGTCAAATCGGGACCATAGGCACTGAACCTGAGAATAATAAGAACAGGGGCAAGACGTGCTGTCTGACCTTGGAGTCACAGTTACATTTCTCCATCAATGACGTTTCTCTCTCCTCCCCCTTTCTTTTTTGAATCACATGAAAACAGTCAATTAAGACTCGGTGGAGAGAAAAGTCACGGGAGCACCTTGGGCAGACCCGGTCGAATAGCTCTCCTCGGTGATGTCTTTCCGACTAAGCCGACATGTGTATATCACGGGCAATTCCACCGAGAAGAGAGCGCCGGGCTTGGAGCTTTTTAACCGGACGGGGTCGTCAAACCTAAAGTGATCAATGCAACTCGCTAGTAAAGGTAAGGGAAAGGGCATCAATACGGGCAGTAAATCAGAGGAAGCACGGTGCCGGCCCGAAACTCCTGCCGCAATCTGCCCTCACTCTACGGAGTTCGATGTCCAAGACGAAACGGTTGGTATGATAGGCTGGGATATGATTGCAAGCTGACGATGTCATTCGGCATAATGTATTCGAACCTACAAAGAAGGAATACCCGCCGTCGAAGCGCAAACAGCACCTACTCAAGTCTAACACAGGATGGCTCGTCTTGAAGGAAAAGTCATCTGCATCACTGGGGCGGCGTCTGGGATCGGCTTCGCACTCGCAAGAGTGGCCGCTCAAAATGGTGCCAGACTGTCCATCTGTGACATTCAGAGAGAAATGTTAGCAAAGGCAGTCGCAGATCTCAAGTCTACTGGGGCAGATGTCCTGGGGACCGTCGTCGATGTCGCTTCTGATACGCAGGTCGATAGCTGGATCGCCACCACGGTCGAACATTTCGGCAAGTTGGACGGTGCTGCCAATTTCGCAGGCATTGAACGGACACACGGCGCCTTCACCCAAATCAAGGACCTGAGCAATCAGGAATGGGACCTGGTCCTCTCTGTCAACTTGACGGGGGTCATGTACTGCATCCGTGCCCAGACAAAGGTCATGAAACGCGGAGGTTCAATTGTCAACGCGAGCAGTATTGGGGGGTTGCGAGGTAGAGAAGGTCTGGCACCGTACTGCGTGGCCAAACACGCTGTGATAGGTCTGACGCGAACGGCCGCAAAGGAGAACGGTGCGAATGGTATTCGAGTGAATGCTGTTGCTCCGTACGTCTCTCACAGAACAAGTTCAAGCTTTGGCTATCCTTCTCGCACAACCCTGGCTGACCACTACCAGAGGACCTATCGAGACACCCATGTTTCAGCGGTTACGAGACACTCCTAAAGATGATCAAGAGACGAAAGTCATGACACCCAACTCGATGCCTCTTCAGAGGAACGGCCAACCGGAGGAAGTTGCAGCGTTGGCAGCTTTCCTGCTTAGCGATGATGCAAGCTTTATCACCGGCGCCGTGTATCCCAGTATGCAAACCCCCAAGACGTTCTCCCTTTGTTGAGTCTGCATGTCCTGGCTAATGATGTCTTGTCTATAGTCGATGGTGGCGCAACTGCATAACACATGTTCAACCCTGGCTACTAGGTACTGCAAATCACTTGCCATCGGCACGGTGGATACAATAGAAGAAGTGTACAGATCCGAGCACACGTATACGGTACATATTCGAGTTCCGTCCGGTGGTCGAATACCGACCATTACTCTTACACCTTATCTAACCCACCGCCTATCTGAGTGCTTACCCCACATCTATAGGGCTTACTCGGCGGTCGAATACCGGTCGTAACTCCCTGCCTAGTCTGGCCAGCCTAACTAAATACATATATATCCACATCTATAGGTCTCCCGAGTACCTCGTGCTCGGTGCTCGAATACCGGCCGTGGCTTTTGGGCCTAACTCAACCCGCAGAGCTGATTGGATATTGATTTCTGTGTGTCCTTCGTGTCCTTCGATTGGCTACGAAAGTTCACGGATGTGAATCAAGGGCTGGCACAAGATCAGGTTTTGGTGCAGTCCTTTTTCTTCACATTCGCGTGCGCCCGGTTCGCCAACCACTACCAAAATCCACATTACTCCGCACTATGGACAAGCTCAACGGTCCCACTGTGTAATCACCAGAGCTCCACTGGGAAAAAATCTGCGGAGAAACAAGGGATCAGGGTTTCAAGACTTGGCCTGAAGTCTTGCGGCCATCCAGCTTTGGACCACGCGTCCTGAATCAACACGGCCCTGTTTCCCCTTTCAGATATTTTTTCAATACAAGGATAGAACTACAAGATCATACGAATCGCTCGTTTGTACTTGATATTCACGATTCTATATACCATGTCCAAAATAAAAGTACTTTTGCTTGGCGCGACAGGCGAGACCGGTGCTTCGGTACTGGAAGGACTGGCAGCAGACGATGCCTTTGTGAGTTCCGACAATTGTGGTGCCAGGTCAGGACATACAAGCTAAAGATTCTGGTTGTAGCATGTCAGCATCGCAGTTCGCCCTTCTTCGACGGATAAGCCCGCAGTTCGTGCTCTTGTGGCTCGTGGCTTCCCAGTCATTGAAGTCGATCTGGACACGAAGCTTGATCCCTCTCCTCTTGAGCCATTCAACACTGTCATCAGCTGCATTGGCCCAGCGGCTCAGCAGAGTCAGTTGAATCTGGCTACCGCGGCCAAAGCTGCCGGAGTGAAACGCTTCGTCCCTTGCGCCTTTATCACCATCTGTCCTCCGGGCGGGGTCATGCAACTACGAGACGCGAAGGAAGAAGTCTACAACCACATGTTCCGCCTTCATCTGCCATACACCATTATTGACACGGGGTTTTGGCACCAGATCTCGTTCCCACCACTACCCTCGGGTAGACTGGACGATATTCACTTCATGGGAGAGAATAATCTTTACGGGGATGGCAGTGCACCGAACCTCCTTACCGATCTCCGTGATATTGGACGCTTTGTGGCCCGCATCATCAAAGATCCGCGGACGCTGAACAAAAAGATCTTCACGTGGTCGGACGAACTGAGCCAGAACGAGATCTATGCTGTGGCGGAGAACCTCTCTGGTGAGAGAATCGACAAGAAACCAGTCTCCTTGGAGGAGATGGAGTCCATTGTCGCCAAAGCCAAGCAGGATCTCGCCGCTGATCCCACGAACATCATGGCCAAGATGGCACTTTGGACCCAGGAGTACAACCTCTCGAAATATTTCCGCAGAGACAATACGAGAGAGAATGCTCTTTACCTCGGATACTTGGACGCCAGAGATCTGTATCCTGACTTTCGGCCGATTTCTTTTGTCGATTATTTCAAGGAAATCCTACGAGGGAACGGCAAAAAGCCTTATGCAGGTAGGTGGTGACGACGGAGCGAATACAATATCACCTCGGCATACCTATATAGAGCTTCTGAGTAGCCACGAATTGGTCCATCTGTCCGTGGCCGATCTCAGGCCACGTCTGATGGTTTATATAGAATACCAGCGGGGCAAGAAGGTCTCTCTTGAACCCTGCTACGCAGATTAGCCTCTCGGCACCTATCATGTTTCAGGTCTACCTAGACACGATCTTGTGAACGAGACGGGTCTCAGGTACAACATTTTGCGCAGCCATGGTTATGCATCGAACCATTTCATGAAGGCCTGTCGACTGGCTGGAATTGATAACAAAATCCCCGTTCATTTCTCCTCATTGTTCTCCAGTAGCTCAATATATTGGCCAACAACGCTGCGTATTTGCTCCTCAATACCGCGAAACTTCAAATTGAATGTCTTTTCGGTCTTGGTGCTGGATATCTTTGTATGAAGTGAAGATCCCATGGCCGCCTGGGGATTGATCTTCCCTGCTTTGGCCGCTTCCGGGAACAATTTCTCGATCAGGCCAGGAACGGAGCTCCAATCCACTCCAGTGCCGCTGCCGTCTTCCTGTTGCCAATTCAACATGTACGTGTCACTTGGGATGTCCGGGCTCAGAGCCTGTACATGTAGTTTCGCGACGTCGTCGTTGTGGACCGTGGCTCCAGGTTTCGGCCCCTCCCATCGTTTGCCCAGTGCCAAACTCAACAGTAAAGCGTTCGTGCCCGTGACCATATCCGCAGCCGAAGTCTGCAGGTCGTCTCGGCCCATGACATACGTCGGGCACAAGTGTACGACGTCGAATCTAGGTTTCGCTCTCCCCAGCCACTCCAGAGTGCCGTTGTATGTCGCGACCTTGGATGCGCAGTACGCCTGAAGTTCGCTCCCGTATGGTCCGTTGTCCAACGAGACTCGGCCCTCAGCGTCAAAGACTTGATCGCCGCCACCCGTGACGGCGAAGACTTTGAAGGGGACGACAGCGACGACCGAGGCTGTGATGACGACACGTTTCACAGTGCCTGCTTTGGCGGCCGACTCGAGCATGCCCATCGTGCCTCTCGTGGCTGGTTTGATGAAGAAGTCATGATATTCCTTCTCGGTCAACTTGCCACCAGTGGTGATACTGCTTGCGATGTGTATCACTTTGGAAACTCCATTCACGGCATCGTCGTAGGCCCCGGGCACCGTCATGTCCGGCACAATGACAAAGGACAGTCGGCCTGGGGCCAGCGATGCTTCGAGTTGGGCATGGTGTCTTGCGAGAGCAGACCTGATAGCGTTGAAGCGTGCCCGAGAGCGGAGTGCTAGGCGGACGCGATACCCGCTCTCGAGAGCTATCACGACAGTCCGGAAACCGATGTGGCCGGAGCCACCGGTGATTAGTATGAGCTCCTTGGACATGGATCGCCGGGACTGAAAGCTGTCGAGCCAGCAAAATAGTAGTGGCGACTTGTTGTTATCTCTTGGAAGGACCTCAGAAATGCGGGTTAACAGACGGGCGATGTCGATAACCGGGGTATTCAGAACAATGTTGGCCCAGATACTGACCGCAGCTGTGTGAGCGACCTCTCCTCTACAAGGAGCTGATTTTCATTGCATAATTGACCAAGGAAAGATAGCAAAGTCATTTGGAGTCGACCAAGTGGGTGGATATTCGTGAGTCTTGAAATGTAAACTTCATTCGCATACAGACCCAGGCTACGGTGGAGAGCAAGCGATGAACGGTCCATACGGCGCCGTACCAAAGCAACAAAGATCGGTTTGCAGATGATTGGGCGGTCGGGATTCGATTCCCTTAGAATTGAAGATGGAGGAATATACACTTTCGGACCAAGTGTCGTTGCCATTTAGTGTCGGGGAAATTGTCTTTCTCCCACATGACGGGGAGTGGCCCTCGGCCGCCCACTGACAAGAACGGACAGAGTCAGGCAGTTTAAAGGGCTTGGAGACAAGAGAAAGTGGTAAAAGTTTGTTGAACAAACAAGACCTAGGCTACAGCACTAGGACCCCCTGGTGCATTTCTCGTCCTTGGACAGGGCTCACTTTTGCGCGGGAGATCGGGGCGCACAAGCACGCAACCAAACAGTAGAATACATTGCGCGACTCAGAACACCCTCGACAGCCAATCCAGTACTCGGTTGGGCATGATTCCAGACTCCAACCCTGCGTGCAAGTCCAGAACCCAGTCTATATGCACACTTGCCGGGCATTCCACATTTTCAACCTTGTTGCCTGCCTCGTTGAGCTTCTCTCCCAGCTCGACAATGTGAGACTTGAAGCATTCATCACCTCCGTATATATTCAAGATGGACTTGGCAGGGATCCCTCTCCACCAGGCGACATCGGCGCGGAGAGGTTCCGAGTAGTTGTTGACATCTTCCGGGTCGACGTATGCAGGGCCGAGCAGGTGCATGCTGATGGGAGCGACGCAGTCTTTGTCTTTGTTTGCCGTCCAAGACTCACTGTCGGTGCCAAAGCTGACCATGGGCGAGAACAGGAGGACCCCAGCAAGTGGAGCGTCCAGCCTCAACGGCTCGACTCCGTCGAATCCGTGCAACAGGATGGATAGGACCCCGAGGGTAAGATTTCCCCCTCCGGAATCTCCGCCAATGGCAACCTATATAGGGAGACATGGTGTTAACTGTCTGGGTCAGGAAAAGTGGTTTTTGATATATGGACACGTACGTTGGATGCGTCGTAGCCTTGGCCCAGAATGAATCGCAGAGCCTCCAGCCCTTGGATGATTTGGGTAGGATATCTTACCTCCTTGGTCAGTCCTAGATAAAAATGGTCAAAATCCCATCCATACAGAATTCAAATCATGGGCTTAGTAGCGGGGTCTGTCTGCCTCACCGTACTCCAGAGCCGCAATGACAAAGTCGCTTTTCGGGTTCAAAGACTTGAGACATTCATTCCAGAAGCGAACATGTCCCTTGAGCGCGGGAAAGCAGAATCCTCCACCTATACTTTTTGTAAGCTGTTTGTTGACCTCTTCTCTCCAAGGGATGGAAATCTCCCTGACCATGGAAATACAGAAGCACCCCTTTCGCCGGACGATGTCCAAGCCAGTGTATCCGTGCGCCTCTGCCCGCTGGAATGTCTTGAATTTCATGCTCGAGATTGAGCTTCTGCGCCTCTTTTGTGATCAATTCCCCGGTGGGTAGTAGACTGGCTTTGAATTCGAAGGGTGTTTTGAATGCTTCCCGGAACGCACTGTTTCGGGCATCGTGGGCGGCAGAGCGAGACATTATTGCACTGGTCTGTTCCACGGCATGTGATGGAGGTCATGAGAACCGAGATAGATAAATGGACGGGTTAGACTAAAAACGGGGATTCAGCACGTTGGCCTTTCTGCATATATCATGTATGCTGCGCAGCTTCAAAGGCGATTGGGGAGCCGGAGTAAACAATTTGCGCCGCCGAGCCATGTTCTACGTTCCAACATTTGGCTTCTTGGTTAGAGTCAGATGACCATGGATGATCACAGCCGTATACAACCCAGGATCGGGACTCGTTATCCGAAGTACGGGTTATATACGTCTCAAGGTTGGTGGATCACTCGTGGCTGATGGGGCCGGTCATCGATGCCCGGGAATCTACATACACGACTCGCAGCCTTGCGCATTTGACTTGTATCAGTACGCGACCAGTCGACCCCGTATGCGCTTTCAGCCCATGATTACAGCTGTATGAAGCCGATCTCCAACAAGAGAATGGGCCAGGACTGTGGTTGTGTCCGGATTCAACCCCGACTAGTTCTGATCCAGCCAATGCGATCCCTTTACAGTTGAATCTTCCGTGTCCACATCGCCCAGAAAGTTTCGCCAATACAAGTTTCGGCGAGGTTCGTCCGACCGAAGATAGCTAGATTCTCCCCCTCCACGGTGGCAATTCTCGGTGGCCCTCCCCTGACCTCGGTGTCTCCCCCACACAAGGTTCCCCCGCCTACGCCCTCCATGATGAGCCTGGAGGTTGCTATATGTGATAGTGTACTTATAAACAAGGGCCCATGTTCGCGCCCACGCCCCTTACTCTAAACACTTCGACTAGAGCCTCTGGTAACTTACACAGAAACAACATGGCCGAACAAGCACCTCAAGTTAACGGCGTGCATCGCCAAGTCAATGGCCACCAAAACGGACACGAACCTTTTTTCGAGGCCATCATAGTTGGCGCTGGCTTTGCAGGTCTTCGCGAGTTGTATGAGCTGCGAAAACGTGGCGTCTCTGCTCGCGTTTTCGACGCTGCGGGTGGAGTGGGAGGTGTAAGTCTCTTCCTTGTCACTTTCCCTCACATGGCTGAGATTGAACTGTCTAGACATGGTATTGGAATCGATACCCCGGTGCCCGAACCGACAGTGAAAGTTGGGTTTTCATCTTTACGTTTCTGGAGGAATTGGGCATGGAATGGTCATGGAAAGAGCGATTCCCTCAGCAACCAGAGGTCGAGCAGTACCTGAACAAGATTGCCGACTATCTCGACCTTCGGAAAGACATCCAGTTGAACACTCGTATCGTATCGGCTCATCGTGACGAGGTCCAAAATCGTTGGAGAATCACCACCGACAAGGGCGAAACTTATACTTGCAAATTCCTGATTACAGCTGCTGGAGTCCTGGCCACGCCACTCCGGCCACCTTTTCCTGGTCTGGACTCGTTTCAAGGTGAATGGTACCAATGTGGACTGTGGCCCAACAAGAAAGTCGACTTCACAGGGAAGAGAGTCGGACTTATTGGAGCAGGGGCCACGGCAGTCCAAGTTGCACCGATTGTCGCCCACAATGCGAAGAGCCTCACCATGTTCCAAAGGACACCCAACTACGTTGTTCCAGCTCGTAACTACCCGATCACCAAAGACCAGATGGACGAAATCACCAGAACCAACAAAGAGATATGTGAACGCGCCCGGACTCATTCCATGGGTTTCGATATCATTGATTCGAAATTGAAATTCGACGACCTGGAGGACGAGAAGGCCATTCAACGCGTTCTCGACGCGGGTTGGGAAAAGGGCGGGTTTCATTATTTCTTCGAGACGTTCGCAGACACGCTCACCAACCCCAAGACCAACGAGGTGGCCTCTGAGTTTGTTCGCAACAAGATCCGTGCCATTGTCAACGACAAGAAAACGGCGGAGCTCCTATGCCCTACCTACCCAATCTTTTCCAAGCGACCACCAGCTGGACACAACTACTACCAAACGTTTAATCGGAGCAACGTCGAGCTTGTCGACGTCAAAAACGACCCTATTCAGGAGATCACGCCAAAGGGGGTCAAGTTGGCAAGCAATAAAGAATACGAATTTGACATGATCATCTTCGCTCTAGGTACGTACAGATTTGCTCTTGTCTCAGATTCGCCAGCTGATCAGTTCACAAGGGTTTGACGCCGTCACCGGCACCATAGCAAACATCGGTATTCACGGTAGTGATGGCCAACCAATTGGTGACGTGTTCAAAAAGGAACTAACGACATCATACGGCGTCACCATCCCAGGGTTTCCGAATCTATTCATGATCTTTGGACCCCAAACTCCCTTTGCCAACGGACCGATGGTCATTGACATCGTCGCCGACTATATCGGGAAGACGATATCGTACCTGAAAAGTCACGACATCGACCGCATCGAGTCCAAGAAGGAAGCGGCCGAACGCTGGAGCTCCGAGGTCAACCACGTTTTCGAGCAAACCGTGGTCGCTCAAACGGCAATGGACGTCAAGTCATGGTATGTGGGCGCCAACATCCAATCCAAGCTCCACAAGACTCTACTCTACTTTGGGGGAATACCGAGGTACATGGAGATACTGAACAAGGAGATCGAGGAGAGATATCCCTCACATACCTTGTCTGGACCGAAGGAAGTTACGGTGTAATCATTCCTGCTTGGTGAAACTGGGGCTCAGCGACTACCAAAGTTTCATATACACGAGGGTTTTGTCTGTATTCAGTGAAAGGCTTCTTGGGAGCATTTGTGGGCAGAGACTCGTAGAGCATGTATATGTGTGTGTGTGTGTGTGTGTGGCCATTACTTTATCACAAGTAAACAAAGTCAGCAATCAAGTCGTGGAGATTTTCCAGATCGAGGGCCCACCTGTCTAGACGGGCTGGGCTACTCCGTTACAGAACCAGGGTCATCGAAAAGCTCCTGTCTTCTGTCATCAGACTAGATTCTCATTGCGCTATTCTATTCTCGCACGTGGAGAGATACGGAGCCACAGAGATCTCCTGCCGATGGGGGAAAAGAAAACATCACGAAGACACGGGTTTTCAAGAGAAGGGGGGCATGGAAGCTTGATCGCGGTCGAATGCTTTCTGCGGTATCGTACTGCGAGTGAATGCCGGAGGGACAGAGATAGACAGGTGAACACTATGTGAACCAGCACGGATTTCACTAACCCCACCATTTATCCAACAGCTTAGCATGAGGTACCGATGGGAGGAGGCATCATGTCATATCTGAAGCACAGAACAATCATCATCCGACATCAGCATCTCAATGATAGACATTCTTTTCTGCTTGGACATCATTCTCCAAGAATATCTCGATCTTGGGTGTCATTTTGGGTCCGATATCTTCCAAGGCGAGCGTGGCGAGGATAGCCAGCCCACCGAACCCGACCGAAGCCAAGGCCACCGTCCTACCGCATGAAGTATTAGTATGGTGTTGTTTTGGTTTGCCGCCGGCGGGGAGGGAGGGAGAAGACAAGAATGGGGCCTGTACATACCTGAGGCCTGCGACGTAACTTTGTTGATATGCGCCAGCTGCCGCTTCGATGATGGCTGCAGTGGCGCCTTGGACTTGTGCCACAGCTTCCGCCCCAAGCGATAGGGCACCCAACACAGCCTCTGCAACTTTGGCCGAACCGCCAGCGGCTTCAACGGCGGCAGGGACTTCGGCTGCAGCATGCGACTTCTGAACGCTGGCCAGGATCGTCTGGAACACGCTGACCGCAATGGCGCCACCGGAAAGTCTTGCCACGCCGGCCAAGCCGCCAGCAATACCGAGTTCGACTTGGTCTGCACCAAATTGGATGTAGGCAATGGAGAGATATTGAGCATAGCCGTACGCGGTTGCCGTGAGGAACGCAAATGCCACAGCGAGACCTTCCCTGTCCGGAGTGATGTAGGCCAGCAAGCCACCGAAGAGAGTCATTAACGTGATGGGAACCGTCATCTGCCATTTCCAGTGCTGAATATAGGTCCCGGCAAAGGAAAGGATCATGGCACCGGTAAAAATCCCGAACCCTTGGACAGTCGACATTAGCAATGTGATATGAAACGGCGTAGTAGGCGTGGTGAAATAGGTCACAACCATGGTCGGCCAGACGATGTTGGTACCGTAGTAGAACATGGTAACGACAAAGCCGACGATGAACGGGGCGGTCAATGTGCGACCTCTATTGTGGGTGAATAGGCGGGTCGGGGCGAGTGGTTGTTTCAAGGGAGCAAATGTTTCCCAGGCGCCGAACATCAACATCAGCGCAAACCCCGAGACAAGAAGGCCAATAACCAGAGGGTCGTTTGACGGTCGGACCTGGACGTAGACGATGCCCGTGAGAATCAGGGTCGTCGCCCCGGTGAATGTCAACATGCCGACATAGTCGAGTTGCTTGAGAGCCACGTGCCATGCGACGCCCCGCGGGTGCCGGGGGGGAAAGTAAAGGAGTGCGAGGACAATAAAGGATATAGCAATGCTAATCGCTATGCCCCAATATCCCCAACGCCACTTTCCAGATAGTTAGTGGGATGATTTTGACCAGCGAGCGGCGTCTCGTTACTTACAGCGTCACCGTGTCTGATGGCGATTCGAGCCGTAGGCGGCCCGACAATGACGGAAAAGAGGACCATGGCATCGGCAATGACCACAGCCCAATGACGCCACTTGTTGGGAAGAAGTTCAGGTGCCGCAAACGCGGCTAGTTGACATTGGCATCCACCGAACCCAAACAAGACATGTGCAGCAATGGTCTGGCCCAGGGATTTTGAGGTGCCGCCTAAGATGGCCCCAATGAAGACGAGAACGTTGCCCGCGAGGATGAAATATCGCCGGCCGAACAAGTCGCTGCATAACCAGTTTAGGAGACGAGACGCAACGGGGACAGACGACACGTTATCAAACACACCTGTTGGCACCACAGAGCATGAAAGAGACAGTGCCAGCAAGAGGATAAACCGAATTGATCCAGGTACCGCTTGCGGGTGCCCCAAACTGAGTGGCGATTTGTATCTCGATGGTACTGAAGAATGGGACTGGCCAGAATGAGATCCCATAAGAGATAGCTAGAGTCTGCAGGCAGAGTCACTAAGTGCTGGAGAAAGCCAAATGCTAGAATGTACTATCACCACGGCCCAAGTCTTCGCTGTCACAGCATAGTCGTCGTCTACCATTGGTGTATGCAAGGTGCTGTAGTCTGCGCCGTGTGACGACTGTAGCTCCACATCCTGAACCGACTGTATGGTGCCACCCTCGTCGTGCTTCATGGAATAAGGCTTTTCAGAATTCATGACGCCGTCCGTGGGAGACCAACTGGTCAATGAGCTTGAGCTATGGCAAGAGGAGAACGAAAGGGAGACGAATGGCCAAGCAAAGTAAAGTGAACAAGGCGACAGCCAAGATCTTCTATTGAAGTTGACTCGGTGGGAGAATGGTATATAAAATCTTGTCTCCGGGGCCCAGGAATTCAAGGCCTCAGGTAGAGTAAAACCAGACAGGAAACTGGCATTACTGGACGGATCTTCGTCTAGTTCCTATAGCGACCCTTGAATGGGAATCACGAGGTCCATGCCGAATGGCTCGATATCTCAGACGCCTCGCCGAGTCACGCATATTGAGGTGTCGCATTCATCCTGTCCCGGCACTCGAACGCCGCAAGACGGATTCATCTTTGTCCCGAGCCAGCTTTTGGATCCTGTAGTAGCCCCGTGTAGTAGTGCGATGCCAGGCCCCGGAGCTCGATCCAGATTCTCCCACGTTGTGCCGGGTCTGAACCCTCCAACATAGGCGACCAAGTCGACCAAAGTCAACCTATTCAAGCGCCAAGTTGGTGTAGTCACGTGAGAGAGATTGCCAAGGCGGCACCAGGACCGGCGCCATACCCAATAGCTATACCTCGTTTAGTCAGCCGGCCCCGGGACCCGATAGACTTTGATGGTATTCATCTATTGAGCACCATCCGGAGCTGTTGTTCGGTCATCGATCCCCGATATTTTACCCTTTAGGTGGGTCCTTGTTTTACTATAGTTTTGCACAGTAATAATGACAGGTCAACGATGTCAAGAGTAATCAAGCCAACAAAATTATGGCGTACATTTCGCAGTCGAAGGCGTTTCAAGCCCTAATACACCCGAGGATGCAGGACAAGTGCTTTTCCCAATGTTCCTCTTGTCAGCACGGCCCAAAAAAAACCCCTCCCATTGGCACGTAAAATGAGCTCCGTTTTATTTTCATACAAACAGGTCCTGAAAATCATTCCATGAACCCATGGTCATCAGGGCTTCACAGTCCTCCAAAGCAAGCATGAATTGCCCGGGGTCCATGGTCGAGGTGGCGTCAGCAGATGACCAGTCCTGCTGCATGACCTGGCCGAGCAGGGCGACGGGGGGGCTCTCGACCACGGTGTCGTTCGTCGGTCGGCGCTGCAGGAGGGAAGCGTTGGCGTCTCGTAGAGCTTGGGAATCTTCCTTGGCGCTCAAAAGTTTACATCGTCGCATCAGGTACCGCAGTTGCTTGAGCACCGTCTTGGCGCTCATGTGGCAACACTGAATTTCTTCCAGGGCTGCGATGCACGTGGTCAGGGCGGACAGGCATTCGTTGGTGGCTTCTGACGACTGCTCCGCGCGGAGGGCGATGAGGACCACGGCCGCCGAAGTGATGTTGTACATGGCCACCCCGACCAGCGTCATGGCGGACCCGTGAGATGCTCTGTAGTCGGCCAGAATGTGTCCGATCTGCAGGACGTGGTCGAGACAAATGGCTCGCGATTCTTGCGAGGTTGCGGTGCTTTCGGCCTGGTTCGTCCCGAATCTCGCGGAAGAACGGTGCAAGAGGATCATCGCCCCGTGAAATTGCAGCTGGAGGACGTATACCGCGGGAGGACAGCCCGGGTTGTGTCTGAGACCTGGGTCGAGGCTTGATTCCCATTGAAGTAGTTTCTCGCGAAGAGTTTTCAGCTGGCAGTAGGTGAATGACTGTTGGTTCAACGCGTGGGAAATCTCTCCCACGATGGTGAACAGCGTCGCCCAGGCCATCAATATGGCCAGGTCTGACGAGGATGGAGAGGCCTTGTCGACGGGAGGGGAAAGTGGCGAGATGGTGACATCGCCCAGATTGATGGCGCAGGGCCGCCCAAGATAGAGACCCCAGCCGCGGTCGTAGGCAAAGCATCCCCAAAAGACCACTTTTCTGACCTCGAAATCCAAAGGAGATGAGCTGGTGGATTGGAACTCCGCATCATCCTTGTGCAGCCCGAGTTCAAATATCAGACGAGAGGATCGTCCCGATTCCAGCCACCCCTTGGTATCTTGCCCGCGCCGAGAATATACGGCACTGAGCAGCTGAAGACTTTGAATGGTTGTCAACCCTACCTTGTTCTCGATTTCCTGTTCGGCCAACTCGGTAGCCTTTCTCAGCAAGTATGGTTTTGATCCTTCAGCGTCTTCATCCCGGCTGAGTGCCAGTGCTCTGATCTCGGGGACTTCGGAGAAAACGGCTGCATTGACCAGGATGGCGTAGAGGAGGGCTTTGCTGTAGTATCGCGAGCGGCCGGCCTGCATGTCCTGCAAGAACGCTTCACGGTGGACCACCTGAAGAACTTGGTGTTGGAAACGCCAGTACTGCTCCAAGAGGTGGTCGCGAAGCACTGGCGAGATGTTTTCCTGGTCCTCCAGTTCAAGTCTCCCAGCGTCGTCCCACTTTAAGAAATTATAGGGCATCTTTTCGCTCGTGTGTAGGCTCGATGTAGGTCCGTAGTACCTGGCCAGACCACTCTCATCGGCACGAAAGTGAGGTTTTTCTGCACACAGTCTGGCAATGAGAGTGTGGGGTGTCTTTTTGAAGTCGATGACGCTTGTGGCCGGGGCCGAGTCGTTGTTCAACGCCGAGTCGATGTTCACGGCGGGGAGCGTGGCGGCCGTGTTGGGTGACCGGACTGAACTCGGTGGTGTCAAGTACAAATTTCGTTCTGCCCTCGCCTCCGACTCTCGCAATTGCTTTTCCAGACTCTCAATTCTTCTCTCCAGCTCCCGGGTTCGTCGCTTGGACGACGGCCTCAGCCGCTCATCTTCATCGGGAACGATGCACGGTATCTCCAATCTTTCGCACTGGTTGCAAGTCGAACTCTTTCGGTAGCATTTGATCTTTTTCTGTCGACAGCTCAAGCACGCCAGTGACCGAGCCGCATCCTTTGTGCCTCCGCCTCCACGTCCATCTACCTGGAGGTTGGCCGAGCTTTGACGGCGCTTCTTGCCTTTGGGACTCGGCTCATTGACGGGCGAAACCGCCAGGTTCATCGAGTGCGGCGAATCCACGTTGATTGTGGAAAGACTGATGAAACCATTCGCAGCGTCAAATAATCCGGTCTGAGACATGGTTACAGCCACGACATGAATAGTACGTTGTTATATCGAGACCAGGGCAGAGCAATCGGGGTTGAGACCCAAGCGACAAACCATCCAAGGGAGGCGGCAAGGGCTGTGTTGGTTGAGAGAGAGAGAAAAAAGATCGTGGAGAGCGGGGGGGGAGGGATCACGACAACAACAAAGTCAAGCAAACATGCCTAGCAGTGCCTAGCGAAGACCCTATACCGAGTCCCCTACGACTCCGTCTCCATACCTAGACACCCACACACCATAGTGCTTCCCCCACACTCCCAGCCTTTCTCTCTGGTAAGGCGAGGGTGCCTAGACTACAAGCAAGTGTGGGGTGAACAGCCTCAACCTCGGTTCAAAGTCTACTGCATCGCAACCAAATATTGACTAGGGATGGCTGAGAGACAACGAGAGAAAAAGCCTCTGCCACATCACTACACAGTACCGCCCCCCAGGCGACCGTAGAGGTTGGGCCCTTTCCCCCAAAGCACCTAAGTCGGGAGAGTACATAACAGTGATGAACGGGCATTGTTCGGGGGCGCAAAACAATTACCCCGCGCGTCCAAGGGTTTGCCCATTCCATTGCCCCCTTTTCCCCGCGTTCGTAATTGTAAAAATACGGCCTGACCCGATAACTTGGTTACCTAACATCCCTAGGTACGAGCAGGTGGGTAACAAGGTTGGAAGACGAATCCACAATGGCTTTCTTCGGGGGTCGATTACCGAGACGATCCAAAAAATGAACCATTTGCAGCGAGCGGCTTAGCGAGCAAAGGGCGAGCAAGGGCGAGGGCTCGTCCCCCGTTGTTGATTTATTTGAAAGGTCCTCGAAAAGCGGCAAAGCTGATTGGATCTATACTGTACCTCGTATTACTGGATGGTCCTTGGAAAAACGAAACACCATGGTTCAACTCAACCGCCATCGCACAACCACGGCCCAGCCGAAACCCAGATACGGCCATCTATCCCAGATTGATCCTGTATTCGCAAACCTCAAAGACGCTCTCGACAAGAGATTCTCCGAGTTGTGGTCGCTGTCGCTGGACGATTTGAAGACGGCGTACCGAAATGCTCCTCCGGCGCTCCCAGAAGACGTCCCTGTAACGGGAAAGGACTACCAAGTCTCAGATCGAGAGATGTCGACCAGAGACGGCGCAAAGATCGGCTTGCGGATCTACAGGCCAATGCAGAGCAGGGCAGGGGCCGTGTTGGTTTTGAAAGCGCACGGCGGGGGTAAATTTTTGATATTTTCCTTCTTCTCCCACCACTGCTCTATATCATATATTCCTCTTTCGCTCATACTTGTGACTTATATCCAGGTTGGGTCCTGGGGAACCACCAGGTCGAAGAGGTCGAGAACCGCATGTTGGCCGCTGAACATGGCGGCGGGGCTGTGGTCGTCAGTGTCGACTATCGCATGGCCCCGGAGTACAAGTTCCCCTACGCGGTCAACGACTGTTTTGACGCCTTGAAATGGGCAAGTTTGTGTCCCCCCCCCCCAAGGTTGCCAGATTAGTGCATCGAATCTCTGACAGCGCACAAGTGCAAAGCCAATGCCTCTGACTTGGGGATCGATCCAGGATCAATCATCGTCGCAGGGGGAAGTGCCGGAGGGAACATCGTAAGACGACATACATGAACCCACGTGAAGAAGCATGAAGGATACTGAGGAAATGAACGTCTCAGGCAGCTGTCCTCGCGCTCATGGCACGCGATCAAAACGAGCCTGGCATCATCGGCCAGGTGTTGAACATCCCCGTCACCTGCCACCCCGACCTTTTCCCCCGAGACAAATACGAGTATGGCAGCTACGAACAAAACGACAGTGCCAGCGTCGTCGACGCGCCCAAGATGCACTGGTTCTGGGAACAGTACATGCCCGAGGTCGTCCCAGATGTGTATGCCAGCCCACTCTTGTCCAAAAGTCACGCTGGACTCCCACCCGCTCGTGAGTCAATGTATTACCAAACCGAAAAGAAATCATCCAGACTCTAACCACCCGCCTAAAAGTGATCCAAGTAGCTGGCCTCGATCCTCTCCGGGACGAAGGCCTCGCTTACGCGGAAGCACTCGAGCATGCTGGTGTGCCAGTCACTCTGAAAGTGTATCCTGGATTGCCGCATGGCTTTTACCTCGTTCCGACCCTGGAACAGACGCGAGAGTATTGGAAAAGCACGGTAGACTTTGTCAAGCATCTCAGCGCATCCGCCAGGATCTAAACTTGTCAATGGCAAACCCTCCAATAGGGCGGTTAACGTCAATTGTTATCTGATAGACAGATGCTTCAGACTGTAAGCAATTCCTCAAATATTTCATCAATACAAGACCTAACCGTGGTCGTTCTCCTAAAAGTAGAGAGCCTTCAAGGCATGGAGAAGGTCATGCACCTCCTTGCATGTGAGAAGCATTTTGGCGTTTGACAAGCCACTCCTGAGACTTCCATGCCCTTACTTTGACATATTTAGGGGTTGTTTCAGATGCAGAGTTCAGGGCCAGTGTCTATCGCGATATTGACGTCTGAATGGACGTCTCCTACGCAAGCTTGAAAGCCTTGTATCCGGCCGCTGCCACTGCTTCGCACCTCCTCCGAAACTCCGGCGCAGACCCCATGTACCGGGCCACGATTCGCTTTTCCTTGCCTGCCACATTGCGATTGACGCCCGTCATCCACGAGTCAACCTTGGTACTCAAAAGATCCTTGCCCAGGTCATGGACGTGGTCTGTCCATTCTTGCACCTTTTACTGTCTGTGAGCGGAGAAGGGTATGCGAAACTTGCAAGGACAAAACTTACTCCTTCGTCAGTGGCCTCGATGAGAGTGATGTTGTGAGCCCGACAGTACTCTATGCATTCTGCTATCCAGCCCACAGCAAATTCGATGCTGCGAGGGATATTCCCATAGGCTTGATGGGGCCCCATCGACATGAACATGTTGGGGAAGTTCTTGACCGTCAAGCCCAGGAATGTCTTTGGGCCGTCTTTCCATTCGTCATAAAGTCGATGGTTATCAATGCCTTGAAAGTCAATTGCATCAAATGCTCCAGTCACTGTTGCTCAAACGCCTCTGATCAGCTCAACTCGACGCGTGCCAAAGATTCGTTAGAAGCTGGATGGCACAACCACTCACCGGCATTAAAGCCTGTAGCATAGATGAGCATGTCAAATTCGAATGTCTCTTGGGTGGTTTTCAGTCCACTCTCGGTGATGCGCTCAATAGGAGTTTCGGTCAGATCCACGAGGCGCACATTGGGCTGGTTATATGCTTCGTAGTAATTCGTCTCCATGGGGACTCTCCGTGTCCCAAATCCTGGGCCAAAGTCAGTCCCAGTGTCTCAACTCAGGGTCGAAGCTCAGTAGATGGCAATATGTACCGTGGTTCTTGGGGATAAGTTTCTCCGCTGTCCACGGGTCATGAACTCGTGCCCGGATCTTTTTCGCCACAAAAGCAGTGACAAGATCGTTCGCCTTCTCGTCGACGAGGATCTCCTTGTAGTTGGACAGCCACATGGGAAACCCTGGCGTCGCATACAACTTCTCCCAAAAGGCTTCTCGCTCTTCGGGAGTAGCATCCCATATTGAGTCGTAATTGGCATCGTGTAAAAAGCACGCTCTGGTCCGATTCAACGTCTCCAATATTTCAGGGTATCGCTTTCGAATCGAGGTCATTTCTTCCTCCTCGATCTTACTGTTGAGTAGTGGAATCGCCTGCATTTACGTTAGCCAACGAGTTACCGTCTCTGGGTGAGCCAAGTCTCCAGTACTTACCCAGTTTGCTGTCCTTTGAAACACTGTCAAGCTCTTTGCCGTTTTGGCTATCACTGGTATGGCCTGTATGGCTGTGGCTCCAGTGCCTATAAATCGAACGGGATACACAGTCAGAACTTGTTTCGAGTGCTGCATGACTAGCGATCTTACCGATGATGCCCACCCGCTTGCCTTCGAAACTGACCTCTTCATTGGGCCATCGAGACGTGTGATACGCCGTCCCCTTGAAGTCTTGTACGCCGGGGATATTTGGCAAGGTTGGATTACTCAACACGCCTATGCAGGTGATGAGGTAGCGGGACGTGTATGTATTTCCAGATGCGTCGGTGAGTCTCCAGAGGTGATTTGCCGGGTCCCAATGCGCTTTCTCGACGCGTGTTTCGAACTGCATGTTATCCCATAACTCGAGCTTGTCGCACATGAACCTGATGTAGCGCTCGGTCTCGGCCTGTGGTGCGAAATGCTCGGTCCAGGTCCACTCGTCTAGAATCTCCTTGGAAAAGAAGAATGCGTACGAGTAGGACTCGGAGTCGAAGCGACAGCCCGGATAGCGATCTAGATTTAGAAAGAATGGGAGTCAACGTAAGGCCCCTTTCAGCAAAGACAGGCTGACTGACTCCAGTACCAAGTACCACCGACCGACGTGCCTGCCTCGAGGACTCTGTGCGTCATATTCAACTGCTTCATTCGATGAGAAGCATAACATCCCGACAACCCAGCACCAATAATGAGGACATCATAATCCGGCTGTACTTGTTGAATGGAACCCATAATGCTAGGACTATCACAATTAGGTGTTGAAGGTGTACAAGCATCCACAAGGGTTCTCAAATTGGGTGAATTGTTTTCTTCTGGCGACACTCAAAAGGACTTTCAGATGGGATGGCAGTTCAATAAGGCTTCAACGCCCTGGTCTACGAAACACACCACTGGCTGGTCGGTGAAGCCAAGGTTCGGGAATCGATCACCGTCGGGCACGCCTGTTCTTCTTAGTCTTCTCCGCACCTTTATGCCGTAGGTACCATTTCAGGGCCAGAGCCCGGGGGGGGGGGGGGGGGGCGGACACCTAAAGCTGGCCATTATTGCCACTCATACCGAAAGAGTCCCGAATCCAAGATGAACGAAGGCCGAATTCGCGGTCTGTCCCTCCTTAGGGCCTGGATGTGCGGCGGCTCGTCGTATGCACCATCGAGTCGCAGCTGGACAGATTTAGCCCGTCCTTGATTATGCTGGGACACTACAGCTGCGCGCACCCAACGTCTACAGTATTGTCTGTCAGCCGGATATTGAGAGCTCGGTTCTCTGATGATCTCCGTAAACACATTTCCTCTACCAGCCACTCTCTCTGAGGCAGGGTTCCTGAAGCTCTCGCAACTAGTGACGACGTTTGGAGGAATGCGGTTCACAGACTATAAGCCCCTATCAGGCGTTTCACTGAGATTTCGCAACTATTGATGATTGTTGGATAGAATACTCTCGTCAATCATCTTCTGAGGCAGTGTATCCTCAACGAGTTGTGCTGAACGGCAGAACTTGGGTAGATCGAGGAACCTAGGCTTGACACACCAAATGCTATTATGTTGAAACTATTGACAGGTCGATGCCATGGATATATAGGTATATATATAGCGCTAGGCCGAAAGACCCCTCCTCTCAACTACTCAGCCTCCTCGTTATCCCAGAACACAAAGGTACGGACCTCAACGCTAGTCCTTGGTTCTCCCTCTTCGTCCTGATTTGCCAGCGGGAAAGACGAGTGCACGGCGCATCGCGCGCGGCCATCCTTCTTGGAGTCAAATATCTTAAACACCCACGCCTCCTCGGGAGTCATCTCGCTGGCAAAGTACCATTTCTGATTGGGATTGTGCGCCATATTTGTAACCTCATATCTCGCCGCCTTTTCCCCGTTGAGATTGTACTCATACCGCTGCTTGTGACTCATGTTCTGAGACACGTTGGCGTACTCTCCTGCGCCCTTGGGGGGCAGGTTGGCGACAACGGTTCGGAAGTCCCTCTCATCCACGGTACGAAAGTCGCAAAAGGCCAGAGGATCGCGCGTGACCTTCTTGATAATGGGGGCCCAGACATTGACAATGGCCCATCGTTTCTTGACCACTTTGTCCGCTTCTTCCTCTGGAAGGTTGAGGTACAGAAGTTGTTCGGCACCGCGGTAAGATTGATCGACGTGGGCGAATCTCTGTCACGAGAACTTCGTCAAGACACATGGTCCGTTGGTCAAACTTGGGGCAAGGATGGTGACTTACAGCTGGATTCGTGGCCGTGACGAAATCGGTATCGGCTTTGCCCTCCGAGGCCTTCAGTGACGCTTGAGTCGTATCACGCCGAGACAGATGCGAGATGACATGAACACGATCTCCTCCAGTCCTGTAGTGGGAGGGTGGCCCGAAATCAGTCAGGAACAAAGCGTTGCTGATAGGTTACTTACACTTTCTTGACAAGTTCGACAATTTCCGGATAGTAGATCTGTCTGATCTGTTCTTCGTCGGCGAATTCTTTCTCCTTGGACACATGGTCCACCAGCTCGAATCCAGCCGTGTCGAAGGTGAATTCGGAGCGTGCTTGACGCATGTCGTGAATGTACATTTCGTGGGGGACATGTTTCCTACGTTTCTCAAACGCCGTTCCTGGGTAAGTTTGAACTATGCCTCCGTCTTTCAGCTCCAAGTAGTAGTTGAGTGTCGTCGGCTCCTTTGGGAGGGTGAGGGTTTCGGTAGCCATGCCGACAAAGTGGTGTTAGAATTTGAAGCCCAAGCTATGAGCTGATTCTGAAGCACAAGTATGTACGCTGTTTGCGAAAGGGACGGTGGTTTTCCCTATTCTCAGCGAGTGCGGACGACCGTTTTTATACTTTCATGCTGTATTGAGATTTCATCGCCACTGGCCGAAAGGACGTGAAACAAACGACCTGGCGCCGAGACCTTTTCGGACTGGATGCTTTCTGTGTCTATTTCTGAGATGATCGTCTTGGTCGTCCAGTCGGTACATGCTCGTCTCCGCCTTAGAGGCAGTGGGACCTCCTCTTCTCGGTCATCGATGACCGAACGACTAGCCCCCGGTATGACCTATACGTGAGGACCGACATGGTTATTCTTTGAAACAAACTTGCAGTCGCAGGCACGGCATCCCGCCAGGAAGAATCTTTTGGTGCAAATGAAGGACAATCGCGAAATCATGCCATCACGCAGGGCTGCGCTGCTATCTTCATCTTGGGGGAACGATGGACATTTTCGAAGCTCTGACCAATGCTTGGACCCTATCAATTAGGTGAAACCAAGTGAACAACAGCAGGTCAGGCGCGGGTCTGTATCCATATGCTCCAAAAAAAATTGTCTCGCCAACTACAGGGTGGTAGGGAAATCACCCTCTGTTCGGCTGAGGGGTAGCGAGCCTCACTCGTGTTGAGGACTTCAGCAGTCGCCTTGCACCGGCCATAGTAGCAGAAGGAAGCCATGACGTGAGGAATTGCGTAAGCTGTCTAAGAGTCCTTCCTCTGGTGGAGTAAAGGTTTCGATGCCCTCCTCTGTAAAGTACAAAGTCGTCTCTAACGTCACTTGGAAATGCCAGCACCAAGACACCGTCGTGCCTTCACACTGTCACATTGTAATTTTCTGGACTGCAACACATATGAGAGAATCGGAATCCGGCTCCACCATTAGTAGTGTGCTGCCCTGACTTAAGAGTCCCAAAGGTCTGTAAGGCATAGATGATTCAAGTGGGTTCGTCGGTCACCACAGGACGACATCTGCCACAGTCTAAGGCATGTATACTGATTCAACGATGATCCTGCGATCTCCTGTGTCTGATGGATATGCACTGCGTCACTTGGCGACAAAAAGCTTTGATTTGCTGGCACAAGGCGTTGGACATGGTTGCGGGCATAATGAAAGCATCAAGGAAGTCGACCTCAGCATAATGCTCCCGACAAACAGCAGAAATTGATCATTTCACAGGCAACTCCAACACGGGAATCGCAAGCCGTGATAATATCATGAGAAACTCTTTGTCTGATTCGGACCCAGAGTTTCAGTCCGGCAAACGAGCGCCGGTCTCCCATCCCACGTCCCGAAGTTTGTGCTGGCCATTTAGTTACTTCGCAGGTTAAAAGTTTTGATACTCCTTTTGTGGTCAATCTCCAACCCAAGCATTTTTGGTGACAAGCAGAAATATGCGGGCTCTCCGATATCACGGAAACAAAGATATCAGGCTTGAAGATGTTCCAGAACCCGAGTGCAAGCCCGGTTGGATTAAGCTGAAGAACGGGTTTACTGGTATCTGCGGAACTGGTTCGTTGATACCTCGGTCATTCGCTTTGTACGCCACGAGTCCCTGGGCAAGCTGCTGATGATCGGCGATTGATTAGATCTCCATGAGTACACCGCCGGGCCGTCTTGGGTCCCTACAACGCCACACAACTTGACGGGTGCCACCATGCCTTGCACCATAGGCCACGAGTTCTCTGGTACCATCGTGGAAGTTGGAGAGGGACTTTCGAATTTCAAAGTCGGGCAAAAGGTTGCCGTTGAGCCGTGTATATCAGATGCCACGTGTGAAGAATGCAAAGAGGGCTTCCCCGTCATGTGCGGCAATCTTGCTGTGGTTGGCTTCAGTGGATGGGACGGCGGGGGCGGAATGGCCGAGTACGTCTGTCTACCACCCAAGAATATTCACGTAGTCCCAGATAGTATGTCGGTTGAAGTGGCAGCTCTCGTCGAACCGCTTACTGTTCCATGGCGAGCCATCAAAGCATCGGGTTTCAAGGCTGGCCAAAGTGCCCTGGTGCTTGGAGCAGGTTTGTTCATTCTTCGCAGAACGGAAGTATTGGATCTTCTGACCTTGTGCCCAGGTCCTATTGGCTTGATGACTATCCTCTGCCTCCAGGCGTTTGGTGCAGGCAAGATTCTCGTATCTGATCTGGCCAAGGGCCGCTTAGAACTTGCACAGAGTCTTGGGGCTGAACATGTTTTCGATCCGACCAGGGACGACGTGGGACAGATCAGTAAAGGCATTTGCGATGGGAGAGGACCGCACGTTGTGTTTGAATGTGCTGGCGTCCAAAGCTCGTTGAGCACCGCCTTTGCAGCCGTCCGAAAGCGAGGAACAGTCTTGGGTCTTGCTCTATGGGAAAGCAAGGCCACGATCGACCCTAATGAGATAGTCTTGTGGCAGATCAAATACGTGGGTATCCTCCCTTACGTTCCGGGTGACTTCCAGGAAGTCATCAAGGCAATTGCCGCGGGCAAAATCTATCGGCCTGAGAGACTCATCTCGGCAAAGATACCGGTGGAGGATGTAGTGTCTAAAGGGTTTGAGCTTTTGCTCAACGACAAAAGCAATGCTGTGAAAGTATTGGTAGAACCTCTTAGCAACAGCACCAGTGTGGGAAATAAGTAGATATAGCTAGGTCAAACTTACGTACTGGGATCCAGAGCGTAGCCACATCTCTGTCAATGAACCTGTCAGTACGAAGGCAGTTCGAAAGCCGGGGCGCTATCAAAGAACCTTGCAGAATCTCAAAGTGTCCGCGAGGATATGATTCTCACTTGCTTTGCCAAGGCACGAACATGTGACTCACCACCCCAAATGTAAGGCGTTATAAAAAAGGGGCGCGCTATCCCATAATAGGCTTAGCCGTATTTCTCTCTTGGCATCATTGAAATTTCAGATGTTGGTCACGTTTCCTGTCGGTCGAACAGCTCACAGTATTCTCTCAAAAAGTACGAGACAGTCTTCTGGGGTCCCCTAGAAAAAGATGGAAGGCAGCACATCTGACTCGCGTCCGGCAAAACGAGCCAAACTCGACATAGCCCAAACAGATGGCAGTTGTGACACCGGCTCAATGGCTCCGTCTACTCAACCCGCTGGTGCTCCGGCCATTGTGCCCGGGAGTCTAGTTTTGGACGACAGCGCAAAGGAACGCGAAGTAGGTATCACGGCCTTCGTTGGCGGATCCAAAAGCCTTTTCCAAGGGATTCTCAAGAAGAGATATACAGATTTCCTGGTCAACGAGATCCTACCTGGCGGAACGGTGTTGCATCTTCGATCAATGAGTGCGAAAGACCTGCAGCCACATGGTTTGCATAATAACAGCTCAGAAGGTCCGGCGCCAAAAGATTCAAGGCATGTGGAGCACGAGGCAAATGCATCGGAGCCATCTGCGCCGAAAGATGAGACTTTGAGAGAGGTGGAAAGGACAACAAATACGAGCACTTCAGATCCTGCTAGAGAGGAAGGCTCTGGCGTCCAAAATTCCGAAGTAATACTCTTTTATGGTTCCCTGGGTAGAGATTGTCCAGACTGACACGATACAGCTTTCCGACGATGATCGTGCCCAATTGGTCGAGTATTTCAGTGAGGAGACTGTGGCACAGATCATCACCCTCTATGAGTCCATCCTGCGGAATCCGGGCAAGAAATCTCGGGACTATTCCACTGTTCGGACACCATTCACCTCGGACCGCAGCGTGCGGTGGAAAATTCATCAGGACATCCGGCGCATCTTTCATAGCAAGATCGACTCTAGCACAGATAACGAGGGCATATTGGTGCTCACTGCAGCATCGTCGTCAGCAAACAAGAATCGTAATCGCGACTGGTCAAAATCTAACGAAAAGTCCTCACGCCCAGGAAAGTTAAGTTGGATAGATCGTGGGGGGGAATACGTCTATTTCACACTTTACAAAGAAAACAAGGACACGCTTGAAGTCATCTCTTACCTGACCAAGCAACTCAAGACAAACAACAAGACGTTTCAATTCGCGGGCACGAAAGATCGGCGTGCGGTGACCGTACAGAGAGTCAGCGCGTACCGTGTCGAGGCAGAGCGGTTGGCTGCGTTGAACCGTTCCCTACGATATGCGGCCGTTGGAGATTTCGAGTACCAGAAACATGGCCTCGAGCTTGGCGATTTGACTGGGAACGAATTTGTGGTCACCTTGAGAGACTGCCAACTTGTTGAGTTAGCCTCCGGAACGAGCACCGCTGAAGAGAAAGCCGCCATCGAAACCTATCTTTCACAGGCGCTTCAACATCTTCACAGACATGGCTTCCTGAATTACTATGGACTCCAGCGGTTCGGGACTTTCGCCACACGCACTGATGTTGTCGGACTGAAGATTCTAAAGGAAGACTTCAAGGGCGCGTGCGATGCTATTCTGGAATTTTCGGCCGTGGCACTGAAAGCCTCACAAACTCAAGACTCGGGTGTCCTTGTGAGCCAGGACGACCGTTCTCGCGCCGAGGGGATCAATATCTGGCGAACAACCGGCAGGATCAATGATGCGCTTGACAAGATCCCGCGCAAATTCTCCGCCGAGACAGCATTAATCCGACACCTGGGCAAGCGGCCGCAGGACTATCTGGGTGCTCTCCTTGCAATTCAGCGCAACCTCAGACTCATGTATGTCCATGCATATCAGTCTTTTGTGTGGAATCTTGCAGTGGGGGAACGATGGCGGTTGTTTGGCGGCAAGGTCGTGGAAGGCGATCTCGTGCTGGTGTCCGAGCACAAGGAGAAGCAGGCCGACGAGGCACCATTAAAACAAACGGTAGATGCCGATGGGGAAATTGTTGTTGAGCCGTCAGGCGATGACCGCGCCTACGACGTGGACGACAGGTTCGAACGTGCCCGCGCACTCACCGCCGCCGAAGCCGAGAGTGGCCAGTACTCCGTTTTTGACATTGTCCTCCCTCTGCCGGGCTTCGATGTCGTCTACCCGGCCAACGCAAGCGGCGAATGGTACAAGACCTTCATGGCCAGCGAAGCCGGTGGCGGGCTTGACCCGTACAGCATGCGGAGGAAGCAAAAGGACTTTAGTCTGAGCGGCGGGTACCGCAAGATGGTGGCTCGGATCGGGGAGACATTCGAAGTCGGCGTCCACGAGTACGGCGACGGCGACGGAGACAAGCAGTTTGTGGAGACGGACATGGAGCGGCTTAGACGGGAAAAAGCGAACGCAATCGACACTGTTGGAGGAGAGAACGGTTCATCCTCAAAGGCAGCTGACGGCGACTCGTTGGAGGAGGCACCTCAACCACTACTGCACGGAGCGAGCACGGCGGCTGCAAACGTCGACGCGAATGCTACGAACGGTGCCGACATCGCTGCTCCAAGCCACCCACAGCGCGCGAAATTGGCAGCAGTGCTCAAGTTCCAGCTTGGCTCGAGCCAGTACGCGACCATGGCGCTGAGAGAGCTGTCCAAGGGTGGTATTCAAGCTTACAAGGCCGAGTTTTCGGGCGGAAGGTGAATGAAACGTAGTAGGTTGGTCTACCTGGGGTGATAATATTGGGGTTGATGATGAAAATCCACATTGCAATAGCGGTCATCCCCAGGTCAGCCCTCATCGAAGAACAAATGTCTCGATTTCTGGTTCGTCCAAGAAGTCCTGGCGCCGCTTCTGGTCAATTCCCTCAAGGTCGTGGCAAAACTGGTCCGAGAGAGGATTGCGGTATCTTCCTTGACCTTGCAGAAATTCGGATGTGTTCTGCACCCAGTGATCGAATCTGAATGTGTGGTATCTGGAACGGTGCAATGTCCGATCGTCGGGTCCGTCTGGGACAGTTCCGTTCCAAAACCAAGCAGCGCCAACGAGGGTGTATCGACCTTCCAACTTCTCGCGTCTGAGAATGAATGGAAGAGGACTACCGTCTAGCACAGCGATTGTGTCCCCATCCTGCGCCGTGGTGGGCACAACCACTCCTGCAAACCTTTTATGGAATGGCGTATGGCCAGACCGCGGTCTGATACTTCGACACTCATATTCACCCCCAATGCAGAGTTCTCTAATTTCTGAAACGGATTGTCGCGATTCTCTTTGTCTGAGCCGAGTACCAACTCGTTGCGATTCCACTTTAGCATTCCCGGTGGCTGTTGGCCAAAGGAATGACGCTCACCAGTGACATGGTGGTCTCCTACTGTCCCAATCACGTAATCTTGTAGATGAAGCTCGTTGATGTTGTTGTGATTCTGCCGTAGCGCCCTCCGATAAGGGTCATGTTGGGATTGATAAGTACCGTCTGAATGCTTGAAGTCAAAATGAAGAAATGGCATAGAACAATCCCGTGGATCTTCCCAGTCTAGAGCCCATGATGGCAGGTTAGGGGATCTTCCACGGCCTCCGAAATAAGAGAGGCAGTCAAGCGTTTGTGTCTCATTGATGAGATACTTAACCACATCCTGATACACTTCTGAGACACTTTTGCTGTAATCGATGGGGAAAGCGCGACGACAATTAGACGGGAAATGCCCTGGCAGGTAGCGGTCAAAATCAGTCATCCCTACCAACGCGTAGACTCTATCACGTGGATTCGAAGCGCCAAAAGAGACGCCAGCGGCAAGGACTTGAATGATCTGGTTGGTAAGATTTCCAACACTCTGATCTCCCCGAGGTCGAGACTTTCCATACCTTCCGTATAGAATCTCAACATGAGGTGGGAGAAGAGTTAGAGACTTGGCAGATTCCACAAAGATCTCGAAATCAACCCAGTAAGACCCGCACTGCAGGGTAAGACTGATCGCTGCAAATACCTCTTGTCGAACCCATGTCCTTCTGAACCATTCCCGCTGCATCAAGGTCTCCACCACAGCCAAAGTTTGCGGGTGAAAGCTTCGAGTGTGCGTCTTGGGAACGATGCTTTCATGGGAATTGAACACGAGGTCTATGCCGGGTACAGGTGAACCTAGCCACGCAATGACATTCACCGCTTTGTTGAAGATAAGAGGCATCATTCGGACCTGGAGAGATTTTTCGTCCGCGTTGTCCTGATTGATGCATAGCGCATCGCACCAGAGCCATCGCGGTCCACTGTGAGCGGCATGTGATTTTCTGATGGCCCGCAGAGCTTCTGCCATCGCGGGCGGGATTTGAGTCAAGACTCCGTTGGAGAAGATGGGTGCAGTTCGATCCGGGTGGCCCCAGGAATAGGACAGTGCTTCATAACGCACGCGTTTCCGTTCTTTGGGCAGTCCCAGACCATCCAAATGAATCACGTCGGCCACATGCAAGTTACAGCGCAGAGGCTCGTCATCTTTGTTCGGGAAGAGCTCGATGAGGCGGGTCTGCCATTCGCATAGAGGCTCAAAGAGATTACCGTGGCAATTTGGAAGACGACTCGCCGCGCAAGGCGTCGGCGCCTCAGGAGAGACTTGGAGATTAGGGATCAGAGACAGATCGCCCAGAGTGTCGGACAAATCACCTTCTGTATCCGGTGCAGTCATGTTGTTGAGTCAAGTCGCCTGTTCAGCGCTGACCTGGAAATCAGTCTCGGGGTCGAGGAATTATCACTTCCGCGGCTGGATTTGCGAGATCTGGGCTCGGAATGCCGGCTCTGCCAGGACACCAATGTCCAGAAATAGGAATCTAAACTTGTACAAGTTTTCAGTGGCTTCAAAAGTGGTGCTTGCCTGACTTTGACATAGATCTGTGCTAGTATTGTGTAGTAAGTAGGAGAGTCAAGCGATCGAGAAAGTGTAGTGTGATGGACAGGCTTAAGGCCTAACTCGATTTAAGATGGCCGCTAACGTTAACGGGGCTGGCTTTATCTGGGAGGGGCAGACAACAAGCATGGACGGTGATAAATGACAGCCTCCTCCATGTACGTGAGCGATTCATTCCCGAGAATGTTCGTCCGGCTTGGTGCGGCGGAGCGTACATGAACCAGGACGCTGTGACAATGATCATGGACATTGACGACGTGGATTTGGTTCTCACGGAACTCCAGAGCAGGGGCAGTTTGATAGGCGACTGGGAAACCCCTTTGAACGGGAATTAAACAAGGAGTTCGAGAAGAAAAGGAGCGGTTTCAGGGATGGGATTCTCTACACCTACAGATGCCCGGGCCTGCCTGAGCTACCAGACTGCAGGTTCTGCGTTCGTAATGGAGTAGTCCTCAAGCCCGAGGATACCAATAATGCAGCCCCAGGGTGTTGGTACGTGATTGTCGGATAAATGGGAACGCAGCCGCGAGGTCGGAAGTGGAAACAAGCCCAGTTCTTGCCTCCCATCATCTTCTACTGTGACAGCGGAATGCTGGCGAACAGGGGACGTACGTGATGGATTACTTGACAGGCGAAAGAGAGTGTTGTCTCCGAGGTTGATATCTCTCACGAAATGCACACACACACACACGCAAGGAGCTTGGGGTCTAATAATGAAAACTGGAAATCCCCCTGGGCGAGGAGTCACGGAGTCTACGGAAAAAGTTAATGCAGCATGTATGTAGTTATGTAGGCTCAGGACGACACAGTGCAAAGGCAATGCCGGCAGATTAATGAAACCGAGCGTTCCAAAACTTGGTAGCCCTGTTCACTTGATAGACGGACATGTCTTGTGGGCAAACGGCCATAAGATTCTCGGGACGTACACAGGTATGTGCGGGATGCGCGTTGCACCGTCTCCCCCTTCTCTTGCTATGGACATAGTTACCAAGTATATCGATCGAGGCTCAACCGGACCACTCAGACAAGGCCAAACCAACCCCAAAACCCGAGTCCTTTCCATGCATACATTCATACCCAGTATTACACAGCAGCATGTCGCGACATTTGTTCTGCTCTGCTCTGCTCTGGCTATCTCACCCCACCTACCTCCCCTCTCGCTCTAACTCCTGCATATTCTCCCTCATCTCACTTTCGGTAGGGAGATTGACGACGGTGAGGTAGAGAATATTCTTGTGCAGCACGCGCCGAATCACCCCTTTCCTGCGTCGGGGCAACCTGCCCATTTCGGCGTTGCGCACGTCCGTCTCGCTGAGCTCGTAGCCGCGGCGGCGCGCCTGGCGCTGGGCCCGACGACCGCGGCGCTTGGCTTTCGGGTCAAAGTGGCCGCCAGTGAGGAGGCCGAGGATGGTGCCCGAGTTCGCCGGGTGGTTGGGGTCGGAGAACCGCGAGGCGAATTTCTTCTCTGGCGGGGGCATGACAAGTCGGCTGTCAGGGTGCATGCCCGCGTACGAGGCCTGGGCGCGCCGGTCGAGGTAGCTGGCGAGGAAGCCCGAGGAGGAGTGCACCTTGTCCTTTGTGCTCTCGGGGAGGAGGCTTTCGGTGGTGCCTGAAGTACCTCCCGCACTGTCGAGCGCGGCTTGAGCGGCGGCGTCGAGGGCAGGGTAGACGAGGGGTGCAGATTCCGGGAGGGAAAGCTCACCACGACTGACGCCGGAGGTCAGGCGGATCTTGGCGAGCGCTTGCTTGAGCTCCGAGTCGGGGATCGAGGTCGCCTTAACGAGAGCCTGGTCGGTACTGGACTTGAGGCCCAGGTTCGTCAAGTCCATGCCAATCACAGGATCGTGCGGGTTGTCGGGCTTGAAGGTCATGATCATGCAGTACAGGCCGCGCGGTTTGAAGAGCGATTCGTTGATTTGGTCGAGGTACGTGTTGCGCCGGTAGCGCGACTGGAGCTCTTTGCCGGTGCCGCTGGCGACCTGGATCGCAATGGAAACGGCCATCGTGATTGGATTCGGCACTAGCCCCACGGCGAAGCATGCCAGGTTGATCACGTCGAAGACCGGACTGGCCTTGGAGGCCACGTCCAGGTCGTTAATAAAATCGATAAACGTCTTTTGGTCTATACCCGCGCATTCGCCCAGTAGCGGTGCATACGCCCGAACGAACCCCCGGGATTTATCCTTGGGTCGACGTTGGGGGAGGATGACTGGACATGGGAGTTTGGTGAGTTGTTGGACGGGAGCCGGAACGATCTTGTGTTGGTGCAAAAAGGCTCTGGCAACCTCTTCGTCTGATGCAGGGCTCGTAGCTGCTGCTTCGTCGTATGTAGGAGGCGGTTGGTCAAGCTCCTCGGCTACTTCATCGAGGGCCCACTCTGCCGTATCATTGTCCAAGTCTGAACTGCTTATGCTCGAGGAATCGTCGTCATTGTCGTCGTGGGCGTGAGCGTGAGATTTCTTGTCTTCAGAGTGGCCAGACTGGGCGCCAGACTCGAATCTAGACCGAGAGCTTTCCCCCACCTGGTTTTCGCCTGGAGGGTTGGGAGAAACCCCGCGCTCCCTGGCGGCCTTCTTCTCCTTGTGGTCGGCGATAGCCTCTGATGCTGCTCCAATGCCTGCGCCGATTCCTTTGACGAGCCTGCTAATGATAGGCATGATTGAGAGATTCCGTGGCGAGAGCGGGGCTCACTCTGCAAGGCAGACTATAAGAACTGCGATATGCACCACGAAAGTTTGAAGAAGACGTTGGAATTTTGTCCTTCCTGTATGTTGTACCTTCTGTCTTTCTGAATTCGATTTTGCTGAACTTTGACAGGTATATATCTACCCAGAGATAGGGTATGCAGCTGAAAAGAAAAATGTAGGCAACCACCAATTTTGTGCCATTTGAGGCTAGGAGCGCGAAGATAAAGCTGGTGGTATTCAACACTGCCCCGCGCCAGAATCCAAAATCACACATCGCGACATGGTCCAGAAAAGGAAATTCCAATCGAAGGAGGAATTGGCAAAGTGGGACAGTAAAAGCTTAGCTTTGAGGCTAATTAGTAATTGCGGAATAAGCCTCGGGGGGCCCTGGGGATCCTGGGGGCCTTACAAATGGACGGACGAGACGGCGATAGGGGTATCCCTGGGACGCAACATTGTTTGGATCGGTGAGAGCGTTCTGCAGCATAGCGGGAGTCTGAGCCGAGAGTGAGGGAGCATGACCATCGCCGTGTCACCCTAGATCGGAACCATTAATACGAAGTCGACTGGTTCTTGAGAGTAAGCCACAGAGGTACCACTTATCTGCCAACGCCTTCCTCTGCTCGTTGTTTGCTTCCAGCATGGGAAGCTACACAAACCATCGGTTTGGAGCCTTGCTTTCGGAAACGGCTGCGCAGTGTGACCATCTCCTTGCGAGCCTGCCGTAACGCCGTGAGCGCAGCACCGCAGTAGGATATGCGGCTCAGTCGGGTACAGAACCAGGTCTGTACAACACATTCGATGAGTGCGAATCTCCCAGCAGGCGGTCAGTCACTCTCAGAAATTTCTGCTTGAGGGGACCACTCCGACATCAGCTTAGTCAACTCTGATACGCAAGAGACGTATGTGTTTGGCATGGGATGTTGCAAAGGTCGTGAGTGGACTGGGAGGGAGGTATTCGCTCAGAGGTGAACACGTTACAAAAAGAAGATCAACTTCCATCCTGTCGCACAGCAGAACAAGCCTAGCAATCTGGATGTTCATATGACTCTCGGTGCAAATCACAATGATGTAGCTTGGGTTACCTGGGGAACTGGTAGGTTTGGGAGCAAAGACTTGATAATAACATATCGAACCGTGGTCAGGTCGCAAGCTGACTTGATCTGAACCCGTTGATCTCTGACCGATAATGCTCTGAAAACCGTGGAGTAGAGGGGCGGACTCAAGTCAAATTGCATGATCCTTGTCCTTGTCAGGCTCGTAGTCCTGGGACAATCCTACCAGCAGATCCTTGTGAGTTAGATCTTACCTTCCTTGCCTGAATATCGCTTGTTGCAAACCTTTCGTGTGTGATTGCCAGCTTCAATCATTGACGCTCAGGCGAGAGATCTTCCACGTTGTTTCACCCAAGAAAAACTTGATCTCTGGCTGAGCTGAAAGCGGCAGCTCAATATTGGGTCAGATGACACCACTGGCTAGGTAACGTGTTCGCGTGGAAGCAGATCGTCTACTCCGTACCTAAACTGGAACCTTGTTCTTGTTGTCATGGTTCGAAAGGATTGCACGAACGCACTCTTTGCCAGAGCTGGGTCGGAATCTTCGAGATTAATTTAATCCAATTAATCGAATTAAGACCGCAAAGTGGTATCATGCATGATTGCCGCCCCCATCAGCAGCAGTAACAAGCAGAAGAACTGATTTCTCACGTCTTTCATCTCACACAATCGGTTGTCGGGATTGCCCATACAAAATGGTGCCTGTGCCTGTCACCTTGGTGTAAAGTCGGCCGATCACGTCTTCTCGGTGGCAATCAACATCGGGAATGCATGTGATCCGGCATACCCAATCCCATGGAGCCACAGAGTTTTCAGGGAACCCTAGGCAGTGCCCCGCAGTGGTTCGCAGGGGTTCTGTGTACAGTACGGGGCATCTCCCAAGAACTATGAACACATTGAGGCAAACCGACGAGGATGAGAAAAGTTGTCTGTGGAAAAGGGACGATAACGGCGATTTCTTTGTTCCACAATTCATTGCTCTGGGTAGTTAAATCTTCGGGAGCGAGAGTGGTGTCTTTGTGCCGCTGCAGCTGCAATGTTGACAGCTGTTCCCCGCAAGTTCACGGACTGCGGAAAGATCTGGAGCCAGTGGCAGAACTCAAATAATTTGTTGAGCTGCTGGATCAAGACAAGCACCGGCTTCGCCCTCGAAAAATTCCCGCACGCGGAGGAGAGAATCGTTAGAAAAGATTTGTGCGGACAAATCGGTTGGCCAGGAGCCATTTGTGCCTGATTGTTGCATGAAAGAAGCCACAAGGGTCCAGGACAACATAATAATTGCTCCGGCTCAAGGGAATCATACCAGGCTCTCCTTTTCCATGGTTCTCACGTGAGACAGATCGAGTAAATGCTCAAATGTGAGGAGGTCATCAGTTCGAGTTGGACAAGCAAGAAAAAGACCAAGGAGACCACATTATCGGCGGAATAGACACATGGTTGTTGGGTAAGCCGTTAAAAATCAAAGTTTGAGTCATGCGGAGACCTGGCATGTCAAAAGCACGGTGGTCACGGCGCGGGACTTCTTCTGCTTGCTCGTCGGAAGAGCTGATTTGCTCGTGTCGTGGACTTGAAACATGCATTCTGCAGGCCTCTCCGGAGGACGAATGCATGCATCATGGCTCGGTGCCGATGTATTGCATGTGAGAGGGAAATATGTAGGCGGCTTCCATGTGCATGTGTCTTAGTGTAATCGATCTAGACCAGGAGATAAAGAGTGGCGACTGGCCAGATGGATTATCAGGGTCCTTGCTCCGTCTGTTTTATCTTTGCTGTTCAGCTGAAAAGACCACGATGCTGTTAAATGGACCCGGACGACGACCCATGCTTTACGAGTATTCGTTGTATTGATACCTATAAGGTGACAGCGTGTAGATGCGTTGGTGTCAAGATCCCTACCTCGAGTGAATCTCTCTTTACCAATGGCTGCAGGTAGGTAGGACTTCGGCAAGAAAAAGCCTCCAGAGAACCAACCAGCGACGATTCCAAGGCTAGCCCAAGTGACGCAACATCAGAATGGATCTAGTTTGAAGGGGCACGGGCTTGCTGCTTGGATTTCATGTGCGTTTGGATCCATTCTCTGGGGCCGTGTGAGGCGACGTTACTCCGTACAAGGGGGAGGGCCAAGCCCAAGGGAAAAACAGTGACGGGGCATCATCGTACAAGGTTTTCGGTGTCCTGGCCTCGTATGACCCTATACATGTCAGGAATGTGTTCGACGGGTCCCTGCACGTTGTTGCAACTGCATGCCTGTTTGGCACAAGTGTGATTTCTTCTTCCCTGCCCTAGTGATCCTGAATGTCCATCCCATCTCTTTTCAACGAGCAATCTGGAGGATGAGGCAGCGAAGGGGCGGGAGCGATCTGTAGGTGTGATAGCTGCGGGGCTCTTCTTAACCCGAGAGAGCCTGGTGGGCGCCTCTAAAGGTGATCAGCATCGAACTTGTTTCGGTTGTTCGGTTCCTCAACCTATGGGTGTGTGCCCAGGAACTTCCCCATATGCGCGCAAGATACTCGCTACGGAGAACAGGTCCTCCTACTCCGTGGCAGCACCAACTACTTGACCGAGGTGTCCCTGAGTCGAGGGCGTTCGATGCTGAGAGTTCTAGGGAAAATTAACAGAGGACTGCAAATGTTGATCGAACCATAAATCACCTCGTTGGGGAAAAGTTGGTATTCAAGGCTCTCCTTCTCACAGGAATTGTCGGATCGATTCGAGAGTCAGTCTTACCACTTTGACTCTCCGTCTTCCGGCGTTTGTCCATATCGGAACTTGTGGAGAGAGAGATTGGAATTTGTGCGGTCTGTGTGTCTGCGTCATGCTCACAAAGAAATACGAGTCGTGGGTCCAGCCATCTCCGCGTGATCGCTAAGGACAGTGCAGTAGCTAAGCACCACGATATATTTAATAACAGGCCAGTGCTCCGTAGGTACAGCCAGGGTGGTCAGTCGTTGAGAGTCCGTGGCTTGTTGGAGACGCGGTTCATGACCGCCAGTCAGAGGAATGGACGGAGGCAAGAGTCCTGTGATGGGTGTCAGCATTGAGTTGTTTACGAGCGCGCGTTGAGCGTGCTCTGACCTCTCTTTCTGGAGCGAACCCTAATCTGAAACACATGAGAGGACGAAATGCTCAGAGTCATTGGACACGGTCTGAAAGGGGTAGTGGTGAGGTGCCAATGGAACAGAAAAAGGAGTATTTTTTGTATTATTATTATGCATAATACGGGTAGGGTCAGACGCGAGATATGGGGAGGGTGCATTCCAGGGAACACGCCGGGCTATGGGGCGGGCCAGATTCATGACAGTTATGTACTACCACGCGTAGGTAGGTATGGCTGCCAGGCGCAGTGGGAGCCCTGATGCTCCTAGGTAGATGCCTAGCACGTCACTAACCTTAATTGTACCCAGGGCACCCACAGGCCTCGAGCATCAACCACCACAGGCATCAACCACCTTGGGGCATCACGCATCAAGCATCAAGCATCACGACGCGTATCCCACTCCCCTTGGTACTCCCTTTTACGAGTAGTGGTCGTGGTAGTGCGCTGGACACGATCGGGAACTAGCCAACTAGCTAACCCGCCTAAAAAGAAACTCCCGCCTTTTGGGCCTGTCTCCTGAATGGTGCTTGGGCCATTTTGTGTCCATTGTCACCACTGGCTGCCAAACTGCGGTTGAACCTCTCCTTCCCTCTTTTATCGTCCACTTCCAATTCATTACCAACACCACTTCCCGCCATCATCCATCCCACCTCTTCTATATCCATCCAATCGACACAATCTCTTCGTTATTGTCGTCGTTGTTATCACTTGCCCTTTCGTCTTCTCCTCCTCTTTGCATTTCATCCCATCCACGGCCGCCTTCGCTTCACGCTCTTGTCCTCGCGCCGCAGCTGTCTACCTTCGTTTCTTGAGCTACCAGGTCTCCCCTGCGAAGCTTTCTGTCTCCTGTGAAGACGACTTTCTTCAAGCCCTTCGCTTTTTCTTGTTCGACATTCGACTCTTACCGTCACGTACATAATCTACCTTCGTTCAATTCCTGTTCAGTCTAGGGCCTCCTTGGACCCGCGGCAGCAAAACCCCCATCTATCAAGGGGCTTGAACAGATCCACGCTCTGACCCTGGCATGTCAAGACGTGGTGCCATATTTTAAGAGAGAAGAGAATAACCATACCCCAAAGTGCGTGCCTCCTAAGTTTACGCGGTTTGTCGAGTTCCGGCCAACCTGAAAATTGGCTCAGGAAATACTGACTTTGGCTATCCGCAGTTGATTCCTCGAGGAAAGACTCTCCTTTAACCGGCCCCCAAAATTGAAACAAGATTGCCCTACCACGACCTGGCTCATACCAGGCAAACTTTTGCTTGAACACAGCCAAAACAGAAGATGGCTGCTTTGGTCCAAACACTTCCTCCCCAAACAACGACGGTTACAATGCTTGGTCGCCCCTCGTCTTCTGGGGGGTATCCTTCTCAGGCCTCACAAGGACAGACCAGAAGCCACCAACCGAGCCGATATAACATGCCTGCCACTGGGTATAGAGGCATGCCAGCTAGTGGTCCCATTGCCCCTTACGCCTTCACGTCCACACCGCAGTTGGCCACCAGCAATCTCAACGCCAATCCCAATGCTCGCCCATTCGCTCTGAATACCGGGCGCTCGATTTCTTCCCCAAAAGCCCCTCAGCCAATTCCGTCACCTTCCTCGCAACCATCCTCTCCGAATAGTCCTACACATGTCGATGCTGGAAATCGTCCTCTGTCGCTGGGACTACCCCCTATACCCTCCGGCTCTTTCATGGGTCCTCCATCGACAGCTGCGCCGAAACCTTCGCCAGATCGTTATCGAAGAAATGTGCGACGAAGTGACCCGGAGAACGGATCAACCCGTATTCCTGCAGGCTCTACTCTGCCATCTGGCTCTGGAATGGCGGCAGTCGGCTCTCTTTACAATCATCCTACTCAGTCCAATAGTACACCGTCTCTGCATTCCCAGCAGTCTTACCGAAGCTCACAGCAAGGCACTAGCGTTCAGCCTAAGAGCTCCAGTGCTGATGATCTTCAATTGGTTCGGCCCCAGCCCGCAGAGCTGGCTGCAAGGTATCGGAGACGTAGTTTCGGCAGCATCGAGACTGCAGGTCTGAACCACGCTTCTGATAACCAAGAAACCGTCTCTCCTCACCCAAAGGCATTTCTCGATTCGTCCCCTGGTCAAGGAGGTGCTCTACTCCCGCCTCAGCGACCCAGCCATCACAGACACACCTCGAGTTCTGACAGCGTGACATCCTCGGTGTCTGCTCGTTCCTCCCGACCCGGTTCCGTAAGTTTTCTGCTGTTTTGCTGTGAGAAATGCCTACTTACATTCAAACAGTCTCGAGCAGAACAACCATCCGTGGCCACCCCTCCTGGCCCCGTTTCCTCCCCTTCCTCCCCTAGGCAAGAATCGAGACTTGCTGGACCGTCTCGTCTTGGAGATTCGAGCATTCGCCAGCCATCTCCATTGTCCCGACCTATAAACATTCTCCCTGACAACGCCGACGAAGGACGTCCAGCGGTTGCAACCTCCATTGCTCCCCCGGCGTCCGCTTCACATAGCCTTGCTGTCGAACAACTCGCTGCGGTGAACAATAAGGAAATGAAGAAGCCCAAGTCGAAATTGCGGAGGGCATTTTCATTTGGTAGCGCGGCAGAACTTAGAAAGGCAACTGCACAGCACAATCTTGAGAAGAGTGTTGCAAACAATCAGACACAATCCAAGAGAAACTCGAGATACCAGGATGAGCTGGAGCCTGAACAAGCGCGTATTGCTGAAAAGCAAGAAGCCGCTGGATTGGGTGAAAGCATTTATTCTGGCCAGGGCAACTTCTTTACCGGTTCGACTGACAATTTGTCCATCTCTTCGACTGCTTCTTCGGCTTCGGTTATGCTCCGTAAAATGGGGAGGGGAGTCAAGAAGGGCACTCGATCTCTCGTGGGCTTGTTCCGGCCAAAATCTGTTGTGGGTGTACCTGCAGCCGATGCGCCAGTCAACTCGGCGACGATAGCCCAGGTGTCAATGGTCACAGTCGAGGCAGAGAGAGAGAATGTCAACGTCAACGCGAACCCTCACGAGCAGGCTAGAGGAGGTACTGGCTTCCCCAAACTGGAGCGCAATTCCATCGATACCAAACTTTCCTTTGATAGTGGTACCGTATCCAGTGATACACGATCACGGCGAAGCATTGTTGGTGGAGAGAAAGAGCGTGCCGAGGTCCTAGCCGCTGTAAAGAAAGGCATCCTCAAGCGGACGGATTCAAATCAACCATCCCCGAAGGTCAAGCCACAGGATTTGAAGGCTCCCGATTTCAACCTGCCTCAAATTCCTCATATGAACGACTCACCCAAATCCAGTGCTCCTAGCACACCTGCCGACGAACCACCACGATCCGGTCATCGTCGAACCGACTCCATCACCATTGAAAGCAGCGATCATGACGACTATTTTACTTCCATGACTAGACTTGGCAGCTTAGACTCGAAGAATACACCAGTGACCCCGCAGGGTCTAATTCGCAACATTTCATTCAGCCCACGAATTCAGTTTTATGATACCTGGCCTAGTGGAGAATACGATCGACGGGGTGAGATAGCAACTTGCAATCGATTGACTCCGATGCTAGCACAGCAAATCAAAGAGGAGCTCAATACCTTCAAGATGGTGCGCAACATGCCTTACTCTGAGATTGAAATACGGCTAACATGTTACAGGAAATGGAGGTTCACGAGTCATCCAAAGTCTACACGCATTTCTTTTAGTGCGCACGAGTCACACCAACGGGCGATCTTAGACATATCACACTGTTCACCGAGTTGACACTTGAGCAAAAAGTGATCACTGAGACAAGTCACCAAGAACACTAACGATTCCTACGACCCTTGCAGTACATTTGCAGCAAAGCATTGTTTCTGTCGCTTGTTAACAGCACGAAACTGTTCGTCGGGGGCCTCTTTTCGACTCAGGCCCTGTGTACATTTAAAAAAGCTCTTTCTCATTGCATTTCACCTCGATCATGAAATTAGGTTCAAAGTAAGGTGTCTGGCGCAGGGCGACAACCACGCAAGGATGGTTATTAAGGCGGCATAAAGAGAGAATACATGTTGATCTTGGGTTCCACTCTGGGGGGAAGGAGATTTCAGCATTGGACCTTTCAGCCAACCCTTTTTCTTAATCGAGGACAACTTGGTTTGGGCACCTGACTCAACTTTGTCACTGGAGTGACGGGCATCCCAGGTTGGTTTCTATTGGAACCGGCTTGGATGATATTTAGCCTAGTACAAGTAGGAGACCAGAGGGCCGCTGGGTTTCTCTCGTGCCCATTTGGTCTATTGTCAGAGGGAGAAGAGAGCATGCAGCTCTTTCTCTCACGGAGGAAACTAATTGGTTCTATCGTCTTCTGAAAGCACTTCCTTTCACCTTTGCACATCCATACTTTGCACAAGGCTGACTTGACAAGGCTGATCTTGATTCAGATCACTGAAGAGGAAGGTGAGCCGCGACCACTAGGTTATATTTGGGATGGTCAATTTTGTACATTCTTACAACGTGCCATAACAGTCACGTGGATTTACAGCCCTTGTCGATGGCAACAAAGACAACTCGACACTATGAGCCTTGAAAGCCGAGGTTCCTTGTCCAAGCAAAGATGCAAGGTATTTGAATCAGTCTACCTACTTGAGGTCTGTGAGGGGCGACGCTGTGGCCCATAATCAGTCCTTCCCTGGCCAGTATCTCAAGTATACCAGGTCGGCTGAGGAACCTCATCCAGCAAATAAAAGGTCCCCAGCTCCCGCTCCTTATACGCCACTGGGTCATGCAGAGTGTGCGTCCTCACGTCCCTCCAAAAGCGATCCAACCCAACTTTTCTGGCTGTGGAGCTGGCACCAGTGACCTCAAAGATTCCACTGGTCACCTGCAGGCTGACATCTGTGGCCACGATTTTGATGCTCGCTACCCATTCCGCAACCTCGCCCCGCCGCCGAGCGCTCACATCTCTCTTCTCACTATGGTCCCGGTATACGTCCCGCAATTCCTCACCAGCACGATCTGCCAGTGCTTCAGCTGCCCTCAGATGCGCGTGGAAGTTCCCGTAACGCGCCAGGATGTAGTGCTCGTCAGTTGCCTTTTCTTTGTTATCCCCGCCATAGGGCCACGCGCGGGTTTTGGACGTGGTCCATTTTTTGGCCTCGTCAAGCGCACCCAGTGCGATGCCCACGTAAAAGTTTGAGAAGACCAGCTGGATGGTCGGTAACAAGAGGGAGGCAAAAGGAACCTTCAACACGGCGTCAATTGGTTTCTTGGTCGTGCTATCCCACCCAAAAGCGTCGGTCCAAGGGACGCGGACGTTCTCGATCTTGACACTCCCGGACTCGGTCAATCGCATGCCAATGTTGTCCCAGTCATGGCCAAATTGGATTCCGGGCTGTTTTGTGGGTACAATGGTGAAAATATGGTCCCCGGTACCATCTAACACGCCCTCGAGAATCGTGGCATCGGACACGACGCCTCCAGTATTGAAGAACTTGGAACCATTGAACACGAGTTCCTCGCCATCAATGGTGATTTTGAGATCAGCATTGCGTGGGTTCACGGCGCCGCCAATGAACCAGTTATTATCTAGGATCAATTTCTGCACGCGCTGTCTCTGCTCGTCAGTGCCAACGACGTTGACAGTCGTGGACCACAGGAGATGATAGCCTAGAAGCATGCCAATGGAGCCGTCGCCCTTTGCCACTTCGCGGATAGCCTTGTACGCGATGGACCAATCCTGACCAGCGCCGCCATATTCCTTGGGTGCCAGGAGTTTTGTCAACCCGGAAGCTTTGAGAAGCTGAATTTCGTCGGATGGTGACTTGTTCTCGATATCTCGCTGGGGGGCGTCCACGGCGAGAATCTGAGCAACATCCCTTGCGCGCGCAATCCACTCCTCTGAAGTACTAGGCGGCGCTGCTTTGGAAAAATCGACATGCTGGTCGACGCGAGCGGCCGTCTTAGGAGTTTCGACCAACCCCATGGTCACTGACAAGACAGGTCTAGGTAAGATGTCCAAAACCTCCTTCTCAAAAAACAAAAACAACCAACTTCGTAATCTGACAAGTCAAGAGTTGCGTGGATCGTCGCTAACAGCGCTCGAAGTATTGCTTTTTATACGAAAAGCGCGAGGGCAGATTTATCAGACCACATGTCGAGTATCTGCCCTCTGGTAAAGAGGAAACATCCACTCCGTACAAACCAATCGAATAGTCTGGGCGTTCTGTCCGCCATTTCTTGTCATTTATCTCTTCAACTGACGTGCTCGACCCAGTTGAGCACGAATTCCAACACAGTTTTTCGAATACGAACCTGCAATGCGGAATTGTGTCCGGAGCGAATCCTAATCTCGAACATACAGCGAGCGATTTTCAAAGCCTGCCAATTCCCGCCTGTGCTTGGGGAGGCTTGATCAATATGTCAAAAGATTGGATTGAGGTGGATGGTCCCTCCCAGGCATCGTGGTGACTTTGGTTTGTTGCAGTATTGCCCCCATCTTTCACCAGGTCGAGGCGACAAACGGAGCATCAAAGTGATTTCGAACTAGTCCCGACGAGAGAAATTCCAGCTGCTCGAGGAATTCGAGACACTAGAGAATAGCGAGCGTGTTGCGATGGTTAGGGATGCATCTGCTGCTCTCCTCAAATTCTCCTGTATAGCAACAATACGACAATTGTCTGGACTCCCCGCAAGGCATTTTAGTGCCATTCCAAGAAGCTCTGTTGCTGGCTTATAGCCAATCAACACCCAACCTCATGATGACGACCATCGCGCCTTTGACCTGCAGCATCGCGGACTCCTTGGTGGCTGCATATCGACTTCGGTTCAAAGACCAATGGCAGGTCACATTGACGACGCAATCTTGATGGCGTATGCCATCATGACCTGGAACAAATACTGCCTACCCTCTCGCGCTGGGTCTCTGTCTGTGTGTCTGCGGGGTCGATAGGAGCAGCGCTCTTGTGATTCTCGGCTGCACGACTCTTGCTCCGCTGCGCGAGTCTTCGATTGGCGCAACGTGCACAAGTTATGGACACAATGACACAGTTCTCTGCTTGGAAAGTTGAGTATTACAAGACCTAAGTTCCATTTGTCCGTCAGTTGATTATCCCTCAAGCCAGGTTCTCCGCTCGAGAAATTTTTCAAGCAAGCGAATAGACATCTGAGAGAAAGGGAATGAAATGTCAACATAACCTTCCTTGAAAAAGTCGAGAGCAGTAATTTGTGCCGTCGAAAAGACATCAAAGCCTTGCGGGACGTGGTGGTACTTGTGAATACTTTTCGCCCGATATCTAATTCGCAAGGCTGAGCCGATGGCTTCCAACGTTGTGGTTCCTACCGACCAGGCTGATATTAACTCGGCTCCAGATCGGATCAAATTTGCGTATGGTCTACACACTCTTTTCGTTGATCTAGCACTAATCTTTATGTCAGCTATTGGGTTCCTAACGTGTCCGGCGGCCTTGTCATATCCAAAATCCCGCAGCGGACCAAATGGGACCTCGAGTCGAATGTCAAGTACGCTCAAACAGCAGAGAACGTCGGCTTCGAGTATGCTCTCTCACAAATCCGGTTCATGTCTGGCTACGGAGCTGAGAATCAACATGAGCCTGTCTCCTTCTCTCAAGCTCTGCTCCACCAAACTAAAAAGCTCAATCTCATTGCCGCACTCCTGCCCGGGCCCTGGAACCCCGCCGTTGCAGCCAAGCAGATCGCAAGTATCGACCACTATTCCAACGGCCGGGTGGCAGTCAATGTCGTTTCGGGCTGGTTCAAGGCCGAATTCACCAGCATTGGCCAGTGGTGGCTCGATCATGCTGAACGTTATCGACGATCGAGAGAGTTCATCACCTGTCTCAAGGGCATCTGGACAGAAGACAAGTTCACTTTCCGAGGCGACTTCTACCAGTTTCACGACTACACGCTCCAGCCCAAACCTCTAAAGTGGGAAGGCAGGGATCACCCAGAAATCTTTCAAGGTGGAAACTCGATTGACGCGAGGGAGAACGCCGCCACAGTGTCCTCGTACTATTTCATGAATGGAAACAGTAAGACATAGCCCCACTTGACAGTTATCATGGAGACCACTTTCACTGACGGGGACAACATTGTAGCTCTCGAGGGATTCCAGGCACAGATCGCCGATGTCAAGGAGCGTGCTCGTCGTGAAAGCCGAGAAGATCAAGTCAAATTCGCAGTCAACGGGTTCGTAATTGCGCGGGAGACCGAGGAAGAGGCAATCCGTGTCCTACAGGAGATTCAAGGTAAGGCGGACAAAGAAGCTGTTGAGGCATTCGGCGATCAAGTGAAGAATGCCGGTGCGTCAACCGCCGACAAGACTGGCATGTGGGCGAACAGCAAGTTCGAGGATCTTGTGCAATACAATGATGGGTTTAAAACGAAGCTCATCGGGACGCCCCAGCAGATCGCCGATCGCATACTGCTTCTGAAGAGTCTGGGTGTTAGTATATTGCTGACTGCCTTTCTCCACTACGACGATGAGGTTGAGCAGTTTGGAAAGGAGGTCATTCCCTTGGTGCGGAAGCTGGAGGCAGAGGGCAGAGGGAAGGACGCTGAGTATGAGATCAAGCTAACTGGCGAAGTGTACAAGCCCAGGAAGCCTGAAGAGGCAAAGAGCACATAACAGTGTCGTCAGAGACACTCTCTCCAGTCTCTGTTGGCTGGTAAGGGTGAAAGGTCTTCTTCTGAGAGCCCCTCCAGTCCGCTCCTCAAATAACAATGCACAACTGCGCGTGACCGGGAGATATATCTCCAATCTTAGTTTTCTCGACTACACACTTGTGCACTTGAACCTGCTCTTGGGTCGTAGAGACTGCATCAGTGGCAGCCTTGTGCATTGAAACAGGCGCAAGGCTGAGGCGGAATAGGGCGGCCGCGTCACGCTTCTCGAATGGGACAAGCCGCGGGGCTTGGCATCCAGACCTGGCGGCCCCATGAGTGGGAGAGGGAGTGGGAGTGGGCTGCGAGCCTGCGACGTCAGCGACCCGAGTCCACTTATTGTTCCCTCTTCACCTGCTACCACCACCAGATACGGCATCTTTCCATGATCTAGGGACCCCAAGAACCGACCTCATACTATCCACGCGGTCTGTCTGCGAGCCCTTCGACCGATTACGAGACACTCCCTCTCGGCGGAGCTAGTCTTGTCGCCGTTTCCTTCCCGTTCCTGCTGATCAAAGCACACGAGCTCTCCCTCGGTACCTGGCCAAGATGAGTGGCTTCAGGTCCGTTATGAAGGATGGATGGCACCCCAAGGGCCGGGATGGAGGGAAAGAATCATGGAGAGGTGATTTCAAGGGCATCAACCAAGTGGTCAGTAATTGATTCCTGCGACCTATGCTGTCGTGGCGGAAGGCGCTAAACGGTGGAACAGGCTGGCTGGATGGGGAAAACCAGAGATCCCAACAAGAAAGACGAGGGCGAGCATGTGTCGCGGCCTCTTGCGACCCTCAAAGATCCGGCCTCTTTTGGCCCACCGCCCAAGAACGTCAACTATCACGGCGGCGCTGCCTTGCCCAACGAGATTACACCGCAGAGGGAAGGATGGGGTGCTCCCTTGACTCAAGAGCAGATTTCCAGCGCAAGCCGAGCAGTCCACACTCCCGAGCAAGAAGAGGAGGAAGAGAGAAGGCCTTCAGGTCCGCCATTACCGTATCGTGCTGATAGGACAGGGCTCAAGACAGACCACCTCCCCCCTCCTCCCGTCCACCGCGACTTGCTTCGGTCTGCGGAAGATGTGGAAACAGGACCATCCAAACCGAAGCCGGGTCTACCTCCAAGACTACCCTCTCGACAGCATACAGGGAGTACAGCTACCCCTCCCCCCGTCGTCAATTCTCCGCCTCCGCCCGTCGCTCCCCCAGCCTACGATGCAGTGCCTGCGGCCTCACCTAACCCACAACCAAGTACGAGTTACGGCATCAATCAAGCTGCTATCAACAGGCTGGGGAATGCAGGTGTTTCAGTGCCTGCTCTGGGTATTGGGTCTGATCGAAGTACAAACCCCTGGCAAAATGAACAAAGCCAAACAAGTGCTGTGAAGAGCCCACCTGCAGCCTCTCAAGCACCTGTAAATCAACTATCAGAGCTTCAAGCTCGCTTCGCCCGCATGAATTCGAACTCCAGCGCCGCCCAGCCACCAAACTCTACACCTCCTTTCGTCACACCAACGCAGTCTCCGCCACCCGTCAACACCACTGCACCCATCCAGCAACCCTACGCGGCGCAACCGCAACCACCAGCGCAAAGCCAGGCCCAAGGGACGACTTGGGCGGAGAAGCAAGCCGCAATGCGTACAGCCCAAAGTGCCTATAAGGACCCAGCATCCGTTTCTGCTGCTGACGCGGGATCGGCTGTCCGCACGGCCAATTCATTCCGGGAACGTCATTCAGATAGCATCAACGCCGCAGGCGCCAAAGCCAGCGAGTGGAACAAGAAGTATAACGTGACAGGGCGCCTCAACTCGTTCCTTGAGAAGCACAGTTCGCCATCGCCAACCCCGGAAGACGCCCAGTCCCCCAACGGTGCCAACGCAGGGGGCACTGCTCCCATGCAAACATCTCCGCAGAGTCAAAGTCCAGAGATGGCGGCGTCGTTATCACGCAAGCCCCCACCACCTCCGCCACCGAAGAAGCCAGCAAACATGCATGGGAGCGTAGCTTCGATGGGCGTTGCCCCTCCACCTGTGCCGCTGGGGACGAAGCCGAGTTACTCATGATCAGGAGTGAGGTGAGGTGAGGTGATTGCGTTGCGAGCTACAGCGTGTAGATTTTATGTAGGGAACATATCGCAATTACATACTTTATATGTAGTCGAGTAATATGCTTCTTACAGAGCAGAGCATACTAGTTGTCCCTGGTGCAAGTTGTGTCTTGTGCGCAGTAGTGCGTCCACGGCCACGATTGACCTTGAAGAATCAGTCGTCCATTTTCCATACTGTACATTTAACTCGATATTTATTCCTGTAGTGCTTCTTCGGCTTCTGATTCCACGGCTCTTCGTACCCGGACAACGCAGGCATCCAGCGTGCCCCATATGCTTGTGCTTGTTTGTGCAGTGGCTAATATATACAACAGCGACTTGTGAGCGACTTGTGAGCGACACCAATGTGTGATAGTGATCCACTCGAGAGCAGCAAAATAGATCACAGAGGTGGTTGCGGCTGCAGGTGGGTGGCTGCTCCAAATCGATTGAGGTCACAGAGGGAGAGGGGAGGTTCTCTCCTCTACATACCTTCCCTATCCGGTTTATTGCTTTTCTCAACGTCTTCTTCTAAAGAGGGCACCTGTAGACAGACGATATATGAGCGATGGAGAGGGAGATGGAGATTGGGATTGGGAGATGGGGAGAACGAGGGATGGGATGCCCGGTTGGGTTCTTCGTTGTTGGTTGGGTAGTCTGCACGACTCCAGTCACTCTAGGATATTGGGAGACAAAGGCGTCATACAAGGTTGACTTGTCGACTTGCTGGGTCAATCAATCTGGATATCCCAGAGATAGAGCAGAGCCTGTTTAGCGAACATAATCGTATGGCCTGGACGACTCTCGCCGACACAGGCTGAAGCATATTCTGTCGGTCAACGAATACATCGTTGGCAGGAGCACACCAGCGTTATGGCTGGCAAAGCCACTTCGACTGCCGGACTGCAAGCTGGCAGGTTAGTCTCTGTCTGGTCCGTCTCTCACATCCCTCCCTGCAAAAAGACCTTGCGTCTCTCTTTCCAGTGCGTGTCGACAACGGAGGAACTTGAACTCAAGACCGTGCGGTCAAAGGCACCTGGGTTTGGACAGGAGAAACTCCTGAGGAGCGCCAGCTCTCAACCTATCATCGGACAGGGTGCGAGTGTGAGAGTTCTCAGAACGAAGCGCGTGGGGGTGGTCCGTTCCATATACCTCGTACATATCTGCCTTATGCGAGTGTTTCTGCATGAAGTTGCGGCCTTTTGAACGGCAGGGGTGTTTGACGCTCGGTCCATACCGCGGACCTCGACTTCGTACCGAGTACATACCTGTAATGCCGCCGAGCAAGGGTGTTCTGCCATCAAGGAGAGGCCACATCATGTAATAGATTGAGGTTGATGTACCGAGTAGGCAAGGGAGGCTGGGAACCCGAGCGGGTCAAAGAGCTTGGATGTTGTTACTCATGATTGCGGAGCACAAGAATAGCATCTTGCCCTCCCCAGTGACGCAACGGTATTTAGCCTAGCTACAACCCATGAAAGTTGTTGCTCGGTGCTCCGTACGGAGTACTAACCTCGTCCCTGCGCCCGTTTCGATCACGTTAGTGATATTGCATATCCACAAAGATCCGCCCACGGAGGAGAGCTTAGATCTAGCAATCGAGGGACGATGGAGGGGAAAATAACGGGTTTCTCGCATGCACGCGCACGCATACGGACCTGCCAGCCACTCATTATTAGGCAAGATTCCTCAACGGGCCTGGCAAGCGTGGGAAGGAAAAAACCTTAGATCAGATGCGATGGATGGATGGGACCTGTGTGGTCAAACACATCGTGCGACCCAATATCCCGTGGACTCGACTGGACTCGAAGATTGATGATGACAAGAGATCCAAATGGGAACCAGGCCATTTGAGTCCACTCCATGAGAGATAGATGGGTCCTTTTTCCGCGATAGGGAGGCGCAGATGCGGTGCGGGCTGCCTTGAGCCGCAGCATGGTATGTACCCTCGTACAGAATACATCACCGAGAGGCCGATGCTGTGTAACATGACCTCCGAAAATTGTACCCTCGCACGGCGGTTGAGGACAATAATGAGTAGGCACGGTAGCACCAGCTCAGGGCAAATTTCTGATGGGCATCTTATTACTCCCCCCCAAGGCTGAAGTCGCACCAAGTGCCGTGTTACCTGACAGGGAACTCCGCAGCCATGCAAGCACACCGTTGCCTGCCACATTATTATTTCAACGGCGGGACTACTGGATTACCTACTAACGACGACTGGAAACGGAGAGTTGGTTAGATGGATGGAGGAAAGGGACTTTTCACTCGTGGGAACAAAAGCATGTCAACTGTTGCAGCCAGCCATGCTGGGTCTTTTTGATTCAAGATTCGATATGACTAATGAAAGCGACAAACCTAGGCAACCACGGGCGCCGTTTTTGTCCAAGAGCAACTGGATCGTCTTTTTACAAAAGTTTTCCGTGCCCGGATGTTGCTGGGGGAAACAAAAAGTAGGCAAAGTACGTCATGGTTTCGACTGGGGACAGACTAAGGATCGAAGAGGCGTACCCCAAGCGCCCAGCAGAACACTCGTCAAGGACAAACAGGTTGGTTTGCTTGAGTCAAGATAACCGCATTGGGTAAGACGTGGGAATGTCAAGCAGGTTTGCAGGCAAGTGTTGGTGGTTCGTTGCAACTTGTCTCAGGCTGTCGCTCACTGACCATGTCGGAGGTCGGCAAGTCGCAATCTATAACCTCCGTGTCATGTGATTATACCCAATCATCAGTGCTCCACGTGCTCTGTTGGTGGAGCATCGGACATCTAGATTTGACGCCATCTGTAGCTTTTAATAGACATTGGATTCCGGCGTTGCAATGGTTCGCCAGAAGGGCTGGCCATGGCTGCGTGCAGATGCCATTGCAGCTCCAAGTAGTTTCTGAAGGCGGCCGTTCAGGTGCAGGGTTTTTTTTTTGGTCCGATTCATTCAAGTCCTACGAGTAGAGAGCTAGATGGGGAGTTGCCTTGCAGGTGAAGGAAACGCGCACGATTGTCCCTAAAACAGGAGACACACGTAGACACGTAACAAGATATAAAGTGTCACTACAATTGAAACTCTCAGCGCCACCTTGTTGCAGATATTGGCGCGCACCTGAAATGAACCTCGACGAAAAATGTGACTTCCGTGGCGGTCGGGGGCCAGGACTAGTTTATAGTAGGTGACCAGACTGGAACATACCAGTATGTACCTCGTAAGTACGGAGAAGCGAGGACCAGCCCAGTTGCCCAGGCTGAGTCGGCAGTCGGGGCTTGGGGTCGGTTGATAGGCGAGAAACTGCAGGCTTGGAAGGGAAGGATGAAATGAGGTCAAGGCAGGGAAAATAAGATGGCGTTCGGATGTCCGCCGGCCTGAGAAGGAATAGTGAAGCGTGGTGGTTTAAGGAAGCACGGAAGCCAACTGGGAAGCTAATCTATCCCAATGGGTGCTTTGATGGGACCGGATTAGAGCCCCTAAATTCAGCAAAGGGATAGCGCACGTGGTTTAAACGCAGGGGAGCCAATCCTCATTTCCTCTCCCCCAAATGCCAAGAATAAGTTCTTGTTAGGCTTCGGAGCGTTTACCCTCAGACCTCTCCCAGAGGGGAGTAGAAGGGGCCCGCCTGACGGGCATGGCACTGGCGGTTCTGGTTAAGCACGTCCTTGGCCGACAGCGCCTAGAGCTCCTAGAGCTCCAGGGAGTGCCGCTAGCCCTAGTACCTGCGTGAAGGGTGAGCCGCCCATGCACCCCCCCTCTCTCTTTCTCATCCACTGCCCTCCCTACTCCGTATCAAGGCTACCCTGCCCTGGTCTCGTTAAAAAAGAAAGTCCCCCTTGGGAATCCTCCTCGTATTCCCTTACTCAGTAGGCCATCCTTCGCCTTTTTCCGCCTGGCCTCAGCTGCTGGCGAACTGGCATCTTTTCCTTGTGCGAGACCCCAATTGCCAAACTGCGCCTCGCTGATCCCGGACTTTTCGTATTCATCATTCCCATCTTCGTCCCAGAACGACTCCTTGCAATTATAATCCTTCCAGCCCACGGGCCACCCTCATACGTGTTCTCTTATTACTCTCGGTGCTGACGCTGAGCCTGCGACGAGCCTGAAAATACACTTTTCGCCAATCCCTTCTCTCCTTACTGTCGGCTCTCTCCTCCGCCAACCCCCAATACCCAGCCCAGGCTTCCAGACCGCAGATTGGGCCTGAAAAGTCGGCTGACCTGCGACACAATCCTGGGCGCTGTCCTGCCCCCTTTGCCCTCCGATCCTCTCCCTCTTTACATGTCACACTCCTACCCTCTCGCGGGGTCGATATCACTCTGGATCTCGCAACCGTCCTTCGTCTCTTCCTCACGGCGCCCCGTGTTGCCCGTCGAGACCTGCCAGATATCTCATCACCCTCTCTTTCGTTCACTCCGTCGCTCTCTCAATCGTTGAATCCGACCCGTACTCCATCGTTCACCATGGCCTTTACAAACACCCCAGACAATTCCGGCTTCACGGGAGTAGGCCAGCAAGACATCAACACTTCATCTCTTGCCAGCGTTGCCTCGTCTTTTGCGAGCGAGTTCTCCCAGACCACCGGGACTCATTTCACACGCACCAGCAGCGGTGCATCGCAAACCGCCGCATCAGATTCCGACACGTCGAGCGCCGGCACGCCTGCTCCCTCTGCCTCCCAAACAGCTTCCACCACCTTCGCTACCTCGATTGCCACCCCCGGCTCACCGTCAGAGTCACTGAACTCCAGCGTGGGCAGTCAATCTACCTCAGCATCCAATGCGGCCAGCAGTACCACAGGTGGTGCCGTCACCGTCTCAGAAAAGTCTTCTTGCAACAGCATTTCATGCTCTCCCGCCCTCAAGGCAGCTATTGCCGTCCCGATTGTCGTTGCTGCCATCGCGGCCATTCTTTTGTTTTTCTTTTGTGCTAGGAGGAGAAAGAGACGTGCCGGTGCTGCCATGTCAGAGAAAGCGCCGAAGAAGCCAGGGAAGAAATGGACACGGCATCTGCGAGCCTTTTCTTTTGACGCTGAATTGCTCATGGGCGGACGATTTTCCAGCTCCAATAGCATTCGCAGCCGAGATCCCAGCGTCCGAAGTGGCCCGGGCACACTGTCTCGCGCAAGCGGTCACAGCGGGGAGCCAAGTCTTCACAGTATTGACGAGGTCGCACCTCCGTACCGAGATGCTGTGACCAATGTGACGCCACCGAGCCCAACTCGCGCCAACCCTCATGTCACCAATATTGCAGCTGATCCAATTCCTCGGCCGTCCTCGACAGCCACAGCACCACCTCCATACCGATCTATTGTTGGCGGAGCCGGTGCTGAACCGCCCAGTCCCTCCACGATTCGAAATCCATTTGCAGACTCAGCTCCTGTCAGTCCCATTGAAGGGTCACCTTTCAATGACCCCCCCGAGGAAGCGTCTGGCGCCCTGCGTCCTACTCTGAGCCGTGGTTCTTCCATGTACCGCAGTGTCATGACGGAAGATGATGCTACCCCCACCGCATCCGAAGCTGGGAGCATACGGCAAGCAATGGTGGGCAGGCGTGTGTCTGTCAGGAACGGTGATGGAGCCAGTGGTGGCAACAGCAGCTAATGATGTGTGATTTTTTCTCCATGGTCTTTACTAATTCATGGCGTGGCGTCTGGGAACCGGTGATACCGAAAACTGCTGGAATGGCTCTAGACCTCTGCAAAGAGCCTGTTCTTTGGTGGGATGTTGACGCAGAATGTTTTGAAATGTCCGACATATACTGTACATGAGCGAAGCCAATGCCGAGAGCAAGAATTTCTCTTAGATTGATGGAAAATCCGAAACGTCCAAGATGAGCTGGGCAAACTCGTGTGATCATGAAAAGGTCGGGGGGGAAGTTTTTTATACCATACTATAACAATTTTGTGTCGTCCAGCCTGCGTCTGCGCCTTGCGCTATTTTGTTCTCTGTTTTTCGCTTCTCGTCTATGCCACACGGTCGTACAAACGCAGGAACGGGCCATTCGCCGAGCGCGGTGTGCTCTTGTATCCCCTCCCTATCTATGGCTTCCACACATTTTTTGAGCTATTCAAGGTCCCGGCCGCAGGGGCACTAACCCTGATTTCTCTGGTGTACAAGTGCAACAGAGACTAGTGCGGCAAGGCACCAATTCAAGCGAGCTGACAAACGGCATAGTGTGCAGACAGTATGTTGTTCTGCCGGGTGGCCGGGTGAGTGTGACAGGCCCGTTTTGTTCCCTGCTTTCTCTCACAAGTCAAGAATAGAGCTCTCTCAAAATGACCAAAAGATCGACGGGTCCGCGGGGCAAGAGGACGATCAACGCTCGCTCGAGATCGACGTAATAGCACCAGCGCAGTCAACAGACACCCTAATTTTTCCGGACACTCGCGGAACAACTTGCTCCGGGTCTTTCGCCCCCATTGCGCCGGATATGAAGAGCTCTGGCTAGGTAGGAGTAGAGGTAACACCGAATGCGTGAGAGATGCAGGCCGGTTGACTGATAACCATGCGAGATGTTATCTGGCGGTGGTCGCGGAAGCGTTGGGGCCTCAGGATTGAGATTCGGGGGAAGAAGCAAATCGCTAGTACTTTACGAGCCTTGGGACAAGGCTATTGTCCTTACTGTGAATCCACGATAGAGTCAGCCAGTAGACAACTTAGTTGCAATCTTTGCATTGTGTCGAAGCTTCTCTTGGCTTCATGCATCTCGCCACGAAGAATGAAGCGACCCAAGTACGAGCGAGGTGAGGAAACGACGTTTTCCGATAATGGATGCAACGTTGAGGTGCATACACCGTCTCACTGACTACGTCTATTCTGCAAGGTCGACTTTCGCCCTCTTCCTCTCCACACACAATTGCGTTTCCGCCACTTCGGTCTCCAGCTGCCACAAACTGTGGCCAGACCAACTCCCCAGGCGTGGGGTCCCGGTCAATCCCCAATGCTTTTTCCTCTATGTGCGAGGAATATCCGGAGACGGCAGACAGCCCACCCAGATCGACATGATTTCCAGGCAATCTATCCGCCTCGTATTTAGCCGGCACATCCTCATTGGTGACTTGCTTCGTATGGATCATTGGTGGGCACTCTGGAATGACTTGAGAATTTCAACCCTCTATGGGAAATATGGAGAAGATGGCGACTCTGATGTCCTCTTGAGGCGATTGCGAGTGGAGGTCCTAGAGTTACATGCGCATGTCGCTACTCAACGTGCTCTCAAGGGGGTGGCCATGTGGATTTCTCCCACATGAAGGGATGGCAGAAGGTATAAGGGTGCTTCTTTCCAGCACTCGTATGGCATTTTCTTCCCCTTCTAGTCCAGGTCAAGCTGTTACCCAGGCACGGGACAAGAATTCGCTGTCAGTCCTGGCATTTGTCGACAGGCTGCTCCCACGATGGCTTCCCACGAGGTTCCCCAGGATTACATCCATGACTCTGACCAGAGTTCTTCAGTCGGAGTCAAGGTCAACGCCACAGAATTTCAAGAAGACATTGGAAGCGTCATAACCGCAAGAAGGGAGCCCCCTCCATATGTGAAGTCACTCAGTCCAGAGGAACGAAAGGCCGCAGAGCGGGCCCTTGTTCGAAAAATCGACTTTCGACTGATCCCTATGATTGTCATCATGTTCGTTGATGAGACCTACCCCTATGGGACAAGTATGTGCGAGGCTGACCCGCACTCAGGTATATTCTCAACTACCTTGACCGCAACAATATTGCTGCAGCCAGACTTGCTGGTCTCGAGGACGAGCTGAAACTTCATGGCACGCAGTACCAGACAGCTGGTATGTATTCTGCTCGGTGACATCTCGAGACAAAGTCGCCCCTTTTTCTGACGATGGTATGCTTCTAGTCAGTATCCTGTTCGTCGGTTACCTCCTGATGCAGATTCCATCCAACTTGTTTCTCAACAAGATCGGCAAGCCCCGTATCTACCTACCCACGGCTATGGTCATCTGGGGAACTATCTCCGCCGCAACTGCTGCTGTCAACTCCTTTGGAGGTCTCATCGCCGTTAGATTCTTTCTTGGTTTCGTAGAGGCCTGTTACTTCCCAGGCTGTCTGTACTACCTCAGTTCCTGGTTTACCAGGAAGGAGTTGGGTTTCAGGACGGCGCTGTTGTACTCGGGGTCTCTTATCTCGGGTGCCTTCTCGGGCCTGATCGCCGCAGGGATCACCAAGAACATGGATGGGACTGCGGGCTTACGAGCCTGGAGATGGTTGTTCATCATTGAAGGCTGCGTCACCATTCTGGTCGCGTTACTGGCCATCTTCATCCTGCCAAACTTTCCGCGAACGACGCCCTGGCTGAGCGCCCAGGAGAAGGAGCTGGCCGTATGGCGTCTCGAGGAGGATATCGGGGAGGACGATTGGGTGGGTGCCGAGCAACAGACTTTTTGGCACGGTTTCAAGCTCGCCGTCAAGGATATCAAGATGTGGATCATGGTGAGTCTTCTCTGTTGGATCTTGCCTCTTGTCTTCTAACCCGACTGTTCTAGATGCTCATGCTGTTCTGTATCGTCGCGTCCGGCTCGGTGACAAACTTCTTTCCGACCGTCGTCCAGACGCTTGGATACGGCGATATTGCCTCGCTACTGCTCACCGCACCACCCTACGTGCTCTGCGTCATCACGGCCTTCTTCAACGCCTGGCACGCCGACCGCACCGGCGAACGCTTCTTTCACGTCACCTTACCGCTCTACGTGGCTGTGGCATCGTTCATCCTCGCCGCCGCGACCACGGCGACCGCACCGCGCTATCTCGCCATGATGCTCATGGTGCCGGGCGTGTACACGGGCTACGTGGTGGCGCTCGGCTGGATCAGCAACACGATGCCCCGACCGCCGGCCAAGCGCGCCGCCGCCCTCGCGGCCATCAACGCCGTCAGCAACACCTCGTCCATCTACGCGAGCTACATGTTCCCCGAGAGCGACGGGCCGCGCTATGTCCTGGCCATGAGCGTCTGCTCCGCCACGGCATTTATCGCCATCTGTGCCGCCACCGTGCTCCGGATCATCTTGGCAAGGCTGAACCGCAAGCTTGACCGCGGCGAGTGGGTCGAAGGCGCGGTCAACTCTCCCGCCGCCACTGCGGCCGCCAGAGATGCCAAGGGCGTCGTGGGCAGTTCAGTCCTTGTCCAGGAGGGCGCGGTGCCCGCCGAGGCTGCTGCAAGAGGGTTCCGCTTCTTGTTGTAAATCGTCCATACGTGGAAAAATCACGGTGATAGGTCTCTCACTGACTTGACTTGACTTGGCTTGTCTTTGAACCCGCGGTTGATGTGTATATGGATCGACGGATTGAATATATAGAAATAGATTGCATTCATTATTCATCCAACGTCAACGCTAGACATAGACTTTGGACTTGAGAGCCTAGGGATGGATCTAAAGCTAAAAATCAAACGATTCAAACCCAACATGTACGACTAAGTACATGTCTTTGTCCGCGAGGCTCACTTGATGCTCACTGATGAGACATGATGCTAGACGATAAGCCACCACCGACGGTTGACTCGGGCATGGCTCAAGGTTCACGGTTCATGACCCATGGCCCATGGTTGGATCTCCTTGTAATTTTCTGTCAGGCTCTCCTCGTGCGAGTGACCCAGCGACCCACACGTACCTACATAGGTATGTAGGGAGCCGAGATCTAAGTTCCGAGTTCTGGATTCTGAGTTCTTGGACCCCTGGGGAATACTTCACACCTTCAACTCGAGGTTTTCAAACACCCTACAAGTACATTGTCCTCTTTGCATGTACGGATGTAACTAAGCAAGTTGGAGGCGCGAGGCCAAGGCTGAACACATACATACATAGATAGGTAGTAAATCGACGACGACGACGACGACGACGACGATGGACTGAGCTCTCACCGCTCCCATTCCCACGGTGTGTGTGCGGTGTCGTGTACACATCGGAGGCTGCCGACGCACCACTCTGGTGAGGCCGCGGCGGTGCACTGTCCATGGAACAGAAAGAGACGCATGAGAACATATGACAGTGAGGGAGAGTTAGAGGTAGGAGTACGTTCGGAGGGAAAGGAAAGGGAGTGGCAAAAAAGAGGC